>NW_022983359.1:0-43988 GCF_011762595.2 Tursiops truncatus
CCTCCTGTTTGCCCAGGTTGCAATTTCTGCGGAAGATGAACAGAAATAGCCGAGAACCAATGAGAGACAGTGGAGGTGTCTTTGGACGGGCAAAATTTAACTCTCATTCCCACCAGGAAGAGGAAATAACCAAAGGCTCAGTGTCCGTGCCGGAACCAGATTAGGGCCTGAAAGCCATTTCCTGCGGTGGTTGCGGCCAGGTCACAAGGAAAGCGAGTTGAAGAAAGGAGCTCAGGGGCACTGTAATTCACAAACCTGCAGAGTTATAAATGACAGCTATCGTCCAAAAATAGACTGAAGTAAGGCTGCCAAGAGGACTTGAAAGCGGGGCAGAATTGCAGGAAAACCGATTTCAGGAGGTAGACTGGAATTGCATTGAAAGCATAGGAAAAGAGGCAGAACGTCCACAATGATGCCCTTTTTGGCAAACCAAGCAAGCTTGCAAAGGAAATCTGCACTACAATGAAGTCTCACTTCCCCCCGGTCAAAAGGGCCATCTGAAAAAAGTGTAAAATCCAGAAAGGCAGGACAGGCCATGGAGAACTGGGAGCCTTGTTATGCTGATGGGCGGGATGTAAATTGCCAACAACACTAGGAGAGAAGTGTATGGTGTTTCCTGAAACATCTAAAAACAAAGCAACAGAGCCTAGGGCACTTCCACTTATGGTCCTATAGCTTAGGGAAATTAAAATCAAAAAGACACAGCCACCCCAAAGTTTGGAACGGCTCTGTTTACAAGAACCTCGTTTACAGTACAAGTTCAACATCGCAGAAAGTGAAAAATGGATAAAGAAGTTGTGGTATTTACTTACAAAGCAATATCACTCAGCAATGAAATCTGTGTCATCAGGCCCTTAGCAGCACAATGAGTGGATTCAGGTATGATGATTCTAACTGAAATAAGTCACACAGAAAAAGAAACATCATAAGATATCAGTAATACACGGAATGTAAACTGGCTACACAGGAACTGAATTACAGAACAGAACAGGGTCTCAAATTTAGAAAACCAACTTATGCTTGCTTACGGGGAAAGGTGAGTTGGGGGCTGCATAAAACCAGAGATTGAAATGAGCACAGATAAAGTTCCTTAAGCCAAATATGGAATAGACAAGAGCTACTCCTTGCTCAACGAAATGGACTCAACACCGCATATTAAACGCCTAAGAATGTACCTGACTAGTAAGTATCTTAAAACCTATGGATTGCTATGTCTCCGAAAGAGAATCAAGCATGTGTACAGGGGCATAAACGCAGCAGTGATAGGATTGAGAGGTTCGGTGAGCAAATGAAGACCCTTTGAAGTCATATTGCATGGTACCCATTACACGGGTTTCAACTCTCCAGGTTTAAGGTATTCTTCCTTCAGCTAAAACATGCATGTGGAACCCAAGTATGATCAACCATGTGAACGGGAGACGTGTTCAAATATGTCTCAGTTTTCCTCCACTGGTACTCGGGTGCAACATTCCAGACGCTTTACTAACACTCTCCCGCACTTGGAGGAGTCAGTCGCCTTTAACCTCCTGTTTGGCCCCAGTTTGCAATTTCTGCGGAAGATGAACAGGAATAGCTGGAACCAATGCGAGACTAGCTGGAGGTGTCTGGACGGGCAAATTTAACTCTCATTTCCCACCAGGAAGAGGGAAAAACCAAAGGCTCAGCGTGCCGGTGCCGGAACCAGATTAGGGCCTGAAGCCATCCTGCGGTGTTGCGGCCAGGTCACAAGAAAGCGAGTTGAAGAAAGGAGCTCAGGGGACACTGTAATTCACAAACCTGCAGAGTATAAATGACAGCTATCGTCCAAAAATAGACTGAAGTAAGGCTGCCAAGAGGACTTGAAAGCGGGGCAGAATTGCAGGAAACCGATTTCAGGAGGTAGACTGGAATTGCATTGAAAGCATAGGAAAAGAGGCAGAACGTCCACAATGATGCACTTGGCCAAAAAGGGCGTATGCGTTTTTTCCTGAATATATTCAGGAAAAAAACGCATACGCCCTTTTGGCCAACCAAGCAAGCTTGCAAAGGAAATCTGCACTACAATGAAGTCTCACTTCCCCCCCGGTCAAAAGGGCCATCTGAAAAAGTGTAAAATCCAGAAAGGCAGGACAGGCCATGGAGAACTGGGAGCCTTGTTATGCTGATGGGCGGGATGTAAATTGCCAACAACCACTCGGGAGAAGTGTATGGTGTTTCCTGAAACATCTAAAAAACAAGCAACAGAACCTAGGGCACTTCCACTTATGGTCCTATAGCTTAGGGAAATTAAAATCAAAAAGACACAGCCACCCCAAAGTTTGGAACGGCTCTGTTTACAAGAACCTCGTTTACAGTACAAGTTCAACATCGCAGAAAGTGAAAATGGATAAAGAAGTTGTGGTATTTACTTACAAAGCAATATCACTCAGCAATGAAATCTGTGTCATCAGGCCCTTAGCAGCACAATGAGTGGATTCAGGTATGATGATTCTAACTGAATAAGTCACACAGAAAAAGAAACATCATAAGATATCAGTTATACACGGAATGTAAACTTGGCTACACAGGAAATGAATTACAGAACAGAACAGGGTCTCAAATTTAGAAAACCAACTTATGCTTGCTTAAGGGTAAAGGTGAGTTGGGTGCTGCATAAAACCAGAGATTGGAAATGAGCACAGATCAAGTTCCTTAAGTCCAAATAGGAATAGACAAGAGCTACTCTTGCTCAACGAAATGGACTCAACACCGCATATTAAACGCCTAAGAATGTACCTGACTAGTAAGTATCGTAAAACCTAGGGATTGCTATGTCTCCGAAAGAGAATCAAGCATGTGTACAGGGGCATAAACGCAGCAGTGATAGGATTGGAGAGGTTCGTGTGAGCAAATGAAGACCCTTTGAAGTCATATTGCATGGTACCCATTCCCACGGGTCTCAACTCCTCCAGTTTAAGGTATTCTTCCTTCAGCTAAAACATGCATGTGGAACCCAAGTATGATCAAACATGTGAACGGGAGACGTGTTCAAATATGTCTCAGTTTTCCTCCCCTGGTACTCGGGTGCAACATTCCAGACGCTTTACTAACACTCTCCCCACTTGGAGAGTCAGTCCCTTTAACCTCCTGTTTGGCCCAGTTTGCAATTTCTGCGGAAGATGAACAGGAATAGCGAGAACCAATGAGAGACTAGCTGGAGGTGTCTGGACGGGCAAATTTAACTCTCATTTCCCACCAGGAAGAGGAAATAACCAAAGGCTCAGCGTGCCGTGCCGGAACCAGATTAGGGCCTGAAGCCATCCTGTGGTGTTGCGGCCAGTCAAAAGAAAGCGAGTTGAAGAAAGGAGCTCAGGGGCACTGTAATTCACAAACCTGCAGAGTTATAAATGACAGCTATCGTCCAAAAATAGACTGAAGTAAGGCTGCCAAGAGGACTTGAAAGCGGGGCAGAATTGCAGGAAACCGATTTCAGGAGGTAGACTGGAATTGCATTGAAAGCATAGGAAAAGAGGCAGAACGTCCACAATGATGCACTTGGCCAAAAAGGGCGTATGCGTTTTTTCCTGAATATATTCATGAAAAAACGCATACGCCCTTTTTGGCCAACCAAGCAAGCTTGCAAAGGAAATCTGCACTACAATGAAGTCTCACTTCCCCCGGTCAAAAGGGCCATCTGAAAAAAGTGTAAAATCCAGAAAGGCAGGACAGGCCATGGAGAACTGGGAGCCTTGTTATGCTGATGGGCGGGATGTAAATTGCCAACAACACTCGGGAGAAGTGTATGGTGTTTCCTGAAACATCTAAAACACAAAGCAACAGAGCCTAGGGCACTTCCACTTATGGTCCTATAGCTTAGGGAAATTAAAATCAAAAAGACACAGCCACCCCAAAGTTTGGAACGGCTCTGTTTACAAGAACCTCGTTTACAGTACAAGTTCAACATCGCAGAAAGTGAAAAATGGAGAAAGAAGTTGTGGTATTTACTTACAAAGCAATATCACTCAGCAATGAAATCTGTGTCATCAGGCCCTTAGCAGCACAATGAGTGGATTCAGGTATGATGATTCTAACTGAAATAAGTCACACAGAAAAAGAAACATCATAAGATATCAGTAATACACGGAATGTAAACTTGGCTACACAGGAACTGAATTACAGAACAGAACAGGGTCTCAAATTTAGAAAACCAACTTATGCTTGCTTAAGGGGAAAGGTGAGTTGGGGTGCTGCATAAAACCAGAGATTGAAATGAGCACAGATAAAGTTCCTTAAGCCAAATATGGAATAGACAAGAGCTACTCCTTGCTCAACGAAATGGACTCAACACCCCATATTAAACGCCTAAGAATGTACCTGACTAGTAAGTATCTTAAAACCTATGGATTGCTATGTCTCCGAAAGAGAATCAAGCATGTGTACAGGGGCATAAACGCAGCAGTGATAGGATTGGAGAGGTTCGGTGAGCAAATGAAGACCCTTTGAAGTCATATTGCATGGTACCCATTCCACGGGTTTCAACTGCCCAGGTTTTAGGTATTCTTCCTTCAGCTAAAACATGCATGTGGAACCCAGAGTATGATCAACCATGTGAACGGGAGACGTGTTCAAATATGTCTCAGTTTTCCTCCCCTGGTACTCGGGTGCAACATTCCAGACGCTTTACTAACACTCTCCCCACTTGGAGAGTCAGCGCCTTTAACCTCCTGTTTGGCCCAGTTTGCAATTTCTGCGGAAGATGAACAGGAATAGCGAGAACCAATGAGAGACTAGCTGGAGGTGTCTGGACGGGCAAATTTAACTCTCATTTCCCACCAGGAAGAGGAATAACCAAAGGCTCAGCGTGCCGTGCCGGAACCAGATTAGGGCCTGAAGCCATCCTGCGGTGTTGCGGCCAGCTCAAAAGAAAGCGAGTTGAAGAAAGGAGCTCAGGGGCACTGTAATTCACAAACCTGCAGAGTTATAAATGACAGCTATCGTCCAAAAATAGACTGAAGTAAGGCTGCCAAGAGGACTTGAAAGCGGGGCAGAATTGCAGGAAACCGATTTCAGGAGGTAGACTGGAATTGCATTGAAAGCATAGGAAAAGAGGCAGAACGTCCACAATGATGCACTTGGCCAAAAAGGGCGTATGCGTTTTTTCCTGAATATATTCAGGAAAAAACGCATACGCCCTTTTTGGCCAACCAAGCAAGCTTGCAAAGGAAATCTGCACTACAATGAAGTCTCACTTCCCCCGGTCAAAAGGGCCATCTGAAAAAAGTGTAAAATCCAGAAAGGCAGGACAGGCCATGGAGAACTGGGAGCCTTGTTATGCTGATGGGCGGGATGTAAATTGCCAACAGACCACTCGGGAGAAGTGTATGGTGTTTCCTGAAACATCTAAAAAACAAAGCAACAGAACCTAGGGCACTTCCACTTATGGTCCTATAGCTTAGGGAAATTAAAATCAAAAAGACACAGCCACCCCAAAGTTTGGAACGGCTCTGTTTACAAGAACCTCGTTTACAGTACAAGTTCAACATCGCAGAAAGTGAAAAATGGATAAAGAAGTTGTGGTATTTACTTACAAAGCAATATCACTCAGCAATGAAATCTATGTCATCAGGCCCTTAGCATCACAATGAGTGGATTCAGGTATGATGATTCTAACTGAAATAAGTCACACAGAAAAAGAAACATCATAAGATATCAGTAATACACGGAATGTAAACTTGGCTACACAGGAACTGAATTACAGAACAGAACAGGGTCTCAAATTTAGAAAACCAACTTATGCTTGCTTAAGGGGAAAGGTGAGTTGGGGTGCTGCATAAAACCAGAGATTGAAATGAGCACAGATAAAGTTCCTTAAGCCAAATATGGAATAGACAAGAGCTACTCCTTGCTCAACGAAATGGACTCAACACCGCATATTAAACGCCTAAGAATGTACCTGACTAGTAAGTATCTTAAAACCTATGGATTGCTATGTCTCCGAAAGAGAATCAAGCATGTGTACAGGGGCATAAACGCAGCAGTGATAGGATTGGAGAGGTTCGGTGAGCAAATGAAGACCCTTTGAAGTCATATTGCATGGTACCCATTCCACGGGTTTCAACTACCAGGTTTAAGGTATTCTTCCTTCAGCTAAAACATGCATGTGGAACCCAGAGTATGATCAACCATGTGATCGGGAGACGTGTTCAAATATGTCTCAGTTTTCCTCCCCTGGTACTCGGGTGCAACATTCCAGACGCTTTACTAACACTCTCCCCACTTGGAGAGTCAGTCCTTTAACCTCCTGTTTGGCCCAGTTTGCAATTTCTGCGGAAGATGAACAGGAATAGCGAGAACCAATGAGAGACTAGCTGGAGGTGTCTGGACGGGCAAATTTAACTCTCATTTCCCACCAGGAAGAGGAATAACCAAAGGCTCAGCGTGCCGTGCCGGAACCAGATTAGGGCCTGAAGCCATCCTGCGGTGTTGCGGCCAGGTCACAAGAAAGCGAGTTGAAGAAAGGAGCTCAGGGGCACTGTAATTCACAAACCTGCAGAGTTATAAATGACAGCTATCGTCCAAAAATAGACTGAAGTAAGGCTGCCAAGAGGACTTGAAAGCGGGGCAGAATTGCAGGAAACCGATTTCAGGAGGTAGACTGGAATTGCATTGAAAGCATAGGAAAAGAGGCAGAACGTCCACAATGATGCACTTGGCCAAAAAGGGCGTATGCGTTTTTTCCTGAATATATTCAGGAAAAAACGCATACGCCCTTTTTGGCCAACCAAGCAAGCTTGCAAAGGAAATCTGCACTACAATGAAGTCTCACTTCCCCCCGGTCAAAAGGGCCATCTGAAAAAAGTGTAAAATCCAGAAAGGCAGGACAGGCCATGGAGAACTGGGAGCCTTGTTATGCTGATGGGCGGGATGTAAATTGCCAACAACCCCTCGGGAGAAGTGTATGGTGTTTCCTGAAACATCTAAAAAACAAAGCAACAGAGCCTAGGGCACTTCCACTTATGGTCCTATAGCTTAGGGAAATTAAAATCAAAAAGACACAGCCACCCCAAAGTTTGGAACGGCTCTGTTTACAAGAACCTCGTTTACAGTACAAGTTCAACATCGCAGAAAGTGAAAAATGGATAAAGAAGTTGTGGTATTTACTTACAAAGCAATATCACTCAGCAATGAAATCTGTGTCATCAGGCCCTTAGCAGCACAATGAGTGGATTCAGGTATGATGATTCTAACTGAAATAAGTCACACAGAAAAAGAAACATCATAAGATATCAGTAATACACGGAATGTAAACTTGGCTACACAGGAACTGAATTACAGAACAGAACAGGGTCTCAAATTTAGAAAACCAACTTATGCTTGCTTAAGGGGAAAGGTGAGTTGGGGTGCTGCATAAAACCAGAGATTGAAATGAGCACAGATAAAGTTCCTTAAGCCAAATATGGAATAGACAAGAGCTACTCCTTGCTCAACGAAATGGACTCAACACCCCATATTAAACGCCTAAGAATGTACCTGACTAGTAAGTATCTTAAAACCTATGGATTGCTATGTCTCCGAAAGAGAATCAAGCATGTGTACAGGGGCATAAACGCAGCAGTGATAGGATTGGAGAGGTTCGGTGAGCAAATGAAGACCCTTTGAAGTCATATTGCATGGTACCCATTCCACGGGTTTCAACTCTCCAGGTTTAAGGTATTCTTCCTTCAGCTAAAACATGCATGTGGAAACCAGAGTATGATCAACCATGTGATCGGGAGACGTGTTCAAATATGTCTCAGTTTTCCTCCCCTGGTACTCGGGTGCAACATTCCAGACGCTTTACTAACACTCTCCCCACTTGGAGAGTCAGCGCCTTTAACCTCCTGTTTGGCCCAGTTTGCAATTTCTGCGGAAGATGAACAGGAATAGCGAGAACCAATGAGAGACTAGCTGGAGGTGTCTGGACGGGCAAATTTAACTCTCATTTCCCACCAGGAAGAGGAAATAACCAAAGGCTCAGCGTGCCGTGCCGGAACCAGATTAGGGCCTGAAGCCATCCTGCGGTGTTGCGGCCAGGTCACAAGAAAGCGAGTTGAAGAAAGGAGCTCAGGGGCACTGTAATTCACAAACCTGCAGAGTTATAAATGACAGCTATCGTCCAAAAATAGACTGAAGTAAGGCTGCCAAGAGGACTTGAAAGCGGGGCAGAATTGCAGGAAACCGATTTCAGGAGGTAGACTGGAATTGCATTGAAAGCATAGGAAAAGAGGCAGAACGTCCACAATGATGCACTTGGCCAAAAAGGGCGTATGCGTTTTTTCCTGAATATATTCAGGAAAAAACGCATACGCCCTTTTTGGCCAACCAAGCAAGCTTGCAAAGGAAATCTGCACTACAATGAAGTCTCACTTCCCCCCGGTCAAAAGGGCCATCTGAAAAAAGTGTAAAATCCAGAAAGGCAGGACAGGCCATGGAGAACTGGGAGCCTTGTTATGCTGATGGGCGGGATGTAAATTGCCAACAGACACTCGGGAGAAGTGTATGGTGTTTCCTGAAACATCTAAAAAACAAAGCAACAGAGCCTAGGGCACTTCCACTTATGGTCCTATAGCTTAGGGAAATTAAAATCAAAAAGACACAGCCACCCCAAAGTTTGGAACGGCTCTGTTTACAAGAACCTCGTTTACAGTACAAGTTCAACATCGCAGAAAGTGAAAAATGGATAAAGAAGTTGTGGTATTTACTTACAAAGCAATATCACTCAGCAATGAAATCTGTGTCATCAGGCCCTTAGCAGCACAATGAGTGGATTCAGGTATGATGATTCTAACTGAAATAAGTCACACAGAAAAAGAAACATCATAAGATATCAGTAATACACGGAATGTAAACTTGGCTACACAGGAACTGAATTACAGAACAGAACAGGGTCTCAAATTTAGAAAACCAACTTATGCTTGCTTAAGGGGAAAGGTGAGTTGGGGTGCTGCATAAAACCAGAGATTGAAATGAGCACAGATAAAGTTCCTTAAGCCAAATATGGAATAGACAAGAGCTACTCCTTGCTCAACGAAATGGACTCAACACCGCATATTAAACGCCTAAGAATGTACCTGACTAGTAAGTATCTTAAAACCTATGGATTGCTATGTCTCCGAAAGAGAATCAAGCATGTGTACAGGGGCATAAACGCAGCAGTGATAGGATTGGAGAGGTTCGGTGAGCAAATGAAGACCCTTTGAAGTCATATTGCATGGTACCCATTACACGGGTCTCAACTCTCCAGGTTTAAGGTATTCTTCCTTCAGCTAAAACATGCATGTGGAACCCAGAGTATGATCAACCATGTGATCGGGAGACGTGTTCAAATATGTCTCAGTTTTCCTCCCCTGGTACTCGGGTGCAACATTCCAGACGCTTTACTAACACTCTCCCCACTTGGAGAGTCAGCGCCTTTAACCTCCTGTTTGGCCCAGTTTGCAATTTCTGCGGAAGATGAACAGGAATAGCGAGAACCAATGAGAGACTAGCTGGAGGTGTCTGGACGGGCAAATTTAACTCTCATTTCCCACCAGGAAGAGGAAATAACCAAAGGCTCAGCGTGCCGTGCCGGAACCAGATTAGGGCCTGAAGCCATCCTGCGGTGTTGCGGCCAGCTCACAAGAAAGCGAGTTGAAGAAAGGAGCTCAGGGGCACTGTAATTCACAAACCTGCAGAGTTATAAATGACAGCTATCGTCCAAAAATAGACTGAAGTAAGGCTGCCAAGAGGACTTGAAAGCGGGGCAGAATTGCAGGAAACCGATTTCAGGAGGTAGACTGGAATTGCATTGAAAGCATAGGAAAAGAGGCAGAACGTCCACAATGATGCACTTGGCCAAAAAGGGCGTATGCGTTTTTTCCTGAATATATTCAGGAAAAAACGCATACGCCCTTTTTGGCCAACCAAGCAAGCTTGCAAAGGAAATCTGCACTACAATGAAGTCTCACTTCCCCCGGTCAAAAGGGCCATCTGAAAAAAGTGTAAAATCCAGAAAGGCAGGACAGGCCATGGAGAACTGGGAGCCTTGTTATGCTGATGGGCGGGATGTAAATTGCCAACAACACTCGGGAGAAGTGTATGGTGTTTCCTGAAACATCTAAAAAACAAAGCAACAGAGCCTAGGGCACTTCCACTTATGGTCCTATAGCTTAGGGAAATTAAAATCAAAAAGACACAGCCACCCCAAAGTTTGGAACGGCTCTGTTTACAAGAACCTCGTTTACAGTACAAGTTCAACATCGCAGAAAGTGAAAAATGGATAAAGAAGTTGTGGTATTTACTTACAAAGCAATATCACTCAGCAATGAAATCTATGTCATCAGGCCCTTAGCAGCACAATGAGTGGATTCAGGTATGATGATTCTAACTGAAATAAGTCACACAGAAAAAGAAACATCATAAGATATCAGTAATACAAGGAATGTAAACTTGGCTACACAGGAACTGAATTACAGAACAGAACAGGGTCTCAAATTTAGAAAACCAACTTATGCTTGCTTAAGGGGAAAGGTGAGTTGGGGTGCTGCATAAAACCAGAGATTGAAATGAGCACAGATAAAGTTCCTTAAGCCAAATATGGAATAGACAAGAGCTACTCCTTGCTCAACGAAATGGACTCAACACCGCATATTAAACGCCTAAGAATGTACCTGACTAGTAAGTATCTTAAAACCTATAGATTGCTATGTCTCCGAAAGAGAATCAAGCATGTGTACAGGGGCATAAACGCAGCAGTGATAGGATTGGAGAGGTTCGGTGAGCAAATGAAGACCCTTTGAAGTCATATTGCATGGTACCCATTCCACGGGTTTCAACTCTCCAGGTTTTAGGTATTCTTCCTTCAGCTAAAACATGCATGTGGAACCCAGAGTATGATCAACCATGTGATCGGGAGACGTGTTCAAATATGTCTCAGTTTTCCTCCCCTGGTACTCGGGTGCAACATTCCAGACGCTTTACTAACACTCTCCCCACTTGGAGAGTCAGCGCCTTTAACCTCCTGTTTGGCCCAGTTTGCAATTTCTGCGGAAGATGAACAGGAATAGCGAGAACCAATGAGAGGCTAGCTGGAGGTGTCTGGACGGGCAAATTTAACTCTCATTTCCCACCAGGAAGAGGAAATAACCAAAGGCTCAGCGTGCCGTGCCGGAACCAGATTAGGGCCTGAAGCCATCCTGCGGTGTTGCGGCCAGGTCACAAGAAAGCGAGTTGAAGAAAGGAGCTCAGGGGCACTGTAATTCACAAACCTGCAGAGTTATAAATGACAGCTATCGTCCAAAAATAGACTGAAGTAAGGCTGCCAAGAGGACTTGAAAGCGGGGCAGAATTGCAGGAAACCGATTTCAGGAGGTAGACTGGAATTGCATTGAAAGCATAGGAAAAGAGGCAGAACGTCCACAATGATGCACTTGGCCAAAAAGGGCGTATGCGTTTTTTCCTGAATATATTCAGGAAAAAACGCATACGCCCTTTTGGCCAACCAAGCAAGCTTGCAAAGGAAATCTGCACTACAATGAAGTCTCACTTCCCCCGGTCAAAAGGGCCATCTGAAAAAAGTGTAAAATCCAGAAAGGCAGGACAGGCCATGGAGAACTGGGAGCCTTGTTATGCTGATGGGCGGGATGTAAATTGCCAACAACACTCGGGAGAAGTGTATGGTGTTTCCTGAAACATCTAAAAAACAAAGCAACAGAGCCTAGGGCACTTCCACTTATGGTCCTATAGCTTAGGGAAATTAAAATCAAAAAGACACAGCCACCCCAAAGTTTGGACGGCTCTGTTTACAAGAACCTCGTTTACAGTACAAGTTCAACATCGCAGAAAGTGAAAAATGGATAAAGAAGTTGTGGTATTTACTTACAAAGCAATATCACTCAGCAATGAAATCTATGTCATCAGGCCCTTAGCAGCACAATGAGTGGATTCAGGTATGATGATTCTAACTGAAATAAGTCACACAGAAAAAGAAACATCATAAGATATCAGTAATACACGGAATGTAAACTTGGCTACACAGGAACTGAATTACAGAACAGAACAGGGTCTCAAATTTAGAAAACCAACTTATGCTTGCTTAAGGGTAAAGGTGAGTTGGGGTGCTGCATAAAACCAGAGATTGAAATGAGCACAGATAAAGTTCCTTAAGCCAAATATGGAATAGACAAGAGCTACTCCTTGCTCAACGAAATGGACTCAACACCCCATATTAAACGCCTAAGAATGTACCTGACTAGTAAGTATCTTAAAACCTATGGATTGCTATGTCTCCGAAAGAGAATCAAGCATGTGTACAGGGGCATAAACGCAGCAGTGATAGGATTGGAGAGGTTCGGTGAGCAAATGAAGACCCTTTGAAGTCATATTGCATGGTACCCATTCCACGGGTTTCAACTACCCAGGTTTAGGTATTCTTCCTTCAGCTAAAACATGCATGTGGAACCCAGAGTATGATCAACCATGTGATCGGGAGACGTGTTCAAATATGTCTCAGTTTTCCTCCCTGATACTCGGGTGCAACATTCCAGACGCTTTACTAACACTCTCCCCACTTGGAGAGTCAGCCCTTTAACCTCCTGTTTGGCCAGTTTGCAATTTCTGCGGAAGATGAACAGGAATAGCGAGAACCAATGAGAGACTAGCTGGAGGTGTCTGGACGGGCAAATTTAACTCTCATTTCCCACCAGGAAGAGGAATTAACCAAAGGCTCAGCGTGCCGTGCCGGAACCAGATTAGGGCCTGAAGCCATCCTGCGGTGTTGCGGCCAGCTCACAAGAAAGCGAGTTGAAGAAAGGAGCTCAGGGGCACTGTAATTCACAAACCTGCAGAGTTATAAATGACAGCTATCGTCCAAAAATAGACTGAAGTAAGGCTGCCAAGAGGACTTGAAAGCGGGGCAGAATTGCAGGAAACCGATTTCAGGAGGTAGACTGGAATTGCATTGAAAGCATAGGAAAAGAGGCAGAACGTCCACAATGATGCACTTGGCCAAAAAGGGCGTATGCGTTTTTTCCTGAATATATTCAGGAAAAAACGCATACGCCCTTTTTGGCCAACCAAGCAAGCTTGCAAAGGAAATCTGCACTACAATGAAGTCTCACTTCCCCCCGGTCAAAAGGGCCATCTGAAAAAAGTGTAAAATCCAGAAAGGCAGGACAGGCCATGGAGAACTGGGAGCCTTGTTATGCTGATGGGCGGGATGTAAATTGCCAACAGACACTCGGGAGAAGTGTATGGTGTTTCCTGAAACATCTAAAAAACAAAGCAACAGAGCCTAGGGCACTTCCACTTATGGTCCTATAGCTTAGGGAAATTAAAATCAAAAAGACACAGCCACCCAAAATTTTTGAACGGCTCTGTTTACAAGAACCTCGTTTACAGTACAAGTTCAACATCGCAGAAAGTGAAAAATGGATAAAGAAGTTGGGGTACTTACAAAGCAATTCACTCACTCAATGAAATCTATGTCATCAGGCCCTTAGTAGCAGCACTCAGTTATTTTGAGATGCTGTCATTCTCACAGAAAAAGAAACATCATGAGATATCAGTAATACACGGAATGTAAACTTGGCTACAAAACAGGATCTTCAGATATTGGTCTCACGGAACAGGGTTATCACAGGAAATGAGAGTTATGCCATGCAAACAGAGACATTGGTCTGCTAATCTTAGAAATTGCAAACTGGCCATAAAGCTTGCTCAAGGGGGAATGTGAGTCAAGGGGTGTTGCACCCGAACCAGGTAAAAACTGAGACATATTAAACGTTCTAAGAATATGGACCATGACTAAGGAAGAATACTTAAACCTGTGGAATGAAATGGAATCGGTACCAGCATATGAAAAGGGCTTCCTTGCACCGAATATATCAGTGGTAGCCCCATGATTGCACTGATTCTCTTTCGGAGACATAGCAATCCATAGGTTTTAAGATACTTACTAGTCAGGTACATTCTTAGGCGTTAATATGCGGTGTTGAGTCCATTTCGTTGAGCAAGGAGTAGCTCTTGTCTATTCCATATTTGGCTTAAGGAACTTTATCTGTGCTCATTTCAATCTCTGGTTTTATGCAGCACCCCAACTCACCTTTCTCCTTAAGCAAGCATAAGTTGGTTTTCTAAATTTGAGACCCTGTTCTGTTCTGTAATTCAGTTCCTGTGTAGCCAAGTTTACATTCCGTGTATTACTGATATCTTATGATGTTTCTTTTTCTGTGTGACTTATTTCAGTTAGAATCATCATACCTGAATCCACTCATTGTGCTGCTAAGGGCCTGATGACATAGATTTCATTGCTGAGTGATATTGCTTTGTAAGTAAATACCACAACTTCTTTATCCATTTTTCACTTTCTGCGATGTTGAACTTGTACTGTAAACGAGGTTCTTGTAAACAGAGCCGTCCCAAACTTTGGGGTGGCTGTGTCTTTTTGATTTTAATTTCCCTAAGCTATAGGACCATAAGTGGAAGTGCCCTAGGCTCTGTTGCTTTGTTTTTTAGATGTTTCAGGAAACACCATACACTTCTCCCGAGTGTCTGTTGGCAATTTACATCCCGCCCATCAGCATAACAAGGCTCCCAGTTCTCCATGGCCTGTCCTGCCTTTCTGGATTTTACACTTTTTTCAGATGGCCCTTTTGACCGGGGGGAAGTGAGACTTCATTGTAGTGCAGATTTCCTTTGCAAGCTTGCTTGGTTGGCCAAAAAGGGCGTATGCGTTTTTTCCTGAATATATTCAGGAAAAAACGCATACGCCCTTTTTGGCCAAGTGCATCATTGTGGACGTTCTGCCTCTTTTCCTATGCTTTCAATGCAATTCCAGTCTACCTCCTGAAATCGGTTTCCTGCAATTCTGCCCCGCTTTCAAGTCCTCTTGGCAGCCTTACTTCAGTATATTTTTGGACGATAGCTGTCATTTATAACTCTGCAGGTTTGTGAATTACAGTGCCCCTGAGCTCCTTTCTTCAACTCGCTTTCTTGTGAGCTGGCCGCAACACCGCAGGATGGCTTCAGGCCCTAATCTGGTTCCAGCACGGCACGCTGAGCCTTTGGTTAATTCCTCTTCCTGGTGGGAAATGAGAGTTAAATTTGCCCGTCCAGACACCTCCAGCTAGTCTCTCATTGGTTCTCGCTATTCCTGTTCATCTTCCGCAGAAATTGCAAACTGGGCCAAACAGGAGGTTAAAGGGCTGACTCTCCAAGTGGGGAGAGTGTTAGTAAAGCGTCTGGAATGTTGCACCCGAGTACCAGGGGAGGAAAACTGAGACATATTTGAACACGTCTCCCGATCACATGGTTGATCATACTCTGGGTTCCACATGCATGTTTTAGCTGAAGGAAGAATACCTTAAACCTGGGTAGTTGAAACCCGTGGAATGGGTACCATGCAATATGACTTCAAAGGGTCTTCATTTGCTCACCGAACCTCTCCAATCCTATCACTGCTGCGTTTATGCCCCTGTACACATGCTTGATTCTCTTTCGGAGACATAGCAATCCATAGGTTTTAAGATACTTACTAGTCAGGTACATTCTTAGGCGTTTAATATGCGGTGTTGAGTCCATTTCGTTGAGCAAGGAGTAGCTCTTGTCTATTCCATATTTGGCTTAAGGAACTTTATCTGTGCTCATTTCAATCTCTGGTTTTATGCAGCACCCCAACTCACCTTTCCCTTAAGCAAGCATAAGTTGGTTTTCTAAATTTGAGACCCTGTTCTGTTCTGTAATTCAGTTCCTGTGTAGCCAAGTTTACATTCCGTGTATTACTGATATCTTATGATGTTTCTTTTTCTGTGTGACTTATTTCAGTTAGAATCATCATACCTGAATCCACTCATTGTGCTGCTAAGGGCCTGATGACATAGATTTCATTGCTGAGTGATATTGCTTTGTAAGTAAATACCACAACTTCTTTATCCATTTTTCACTTTCTGCGATGTTGAACTTGTACTGTAAACGAGGTTCTTGTAAACAGAGGCGTCCCAAACTTTGGGGTGGCTGTGTCTTTTTGATTTTAATTTCCCTAAGCTATAGGACCATAAGTGGAAGTGCCCTAGGCTCTGTTGCTTTGTTTTTTAGATGTTTCAGGAAACACCATACACTTCTCCCGAGTGTCTGTTGGCAATTTACATCCCGCCCATCAGCATAACAAGGCTCCCAGTTCTCCATGGCCTGTCCTGCCTTTCTGGATTTTACACTTTTTTCAGATGGCCCTTTTGACCGGGGGGAAGTGAGACTTCATTGTAGTGCAGATTTCCTTTGCAAGCTTGCTTGGTTGGCCAAAAAGGGCGTATGCGTTTTTTCCTGAATATATTCAGGAAAAAACGCATACGCCCTTTTTGGCCAAGTGCATCAGTGTGGACGTTCTGCCTCTTTTCCTATGCTTTCAATGCAATTCCAGTCTACCTCCTGAAATCGGTTTCCTGCAATTCTGCCCCGCTTTCAAGTCCTCTTGGCAGCCTTACTTCAGTCTATTTTTGGACGATAGCTGTCATTTATAACTCTGCAGGTTTGTGAATTACAGTGCCCCTGAGCTCCTTTCTTCAACTCGCTTTCTTGTGAGCTGGCCGCAACACCGCAGGATGGCTTCAGGCCCTAATCTGGTTCCGGCACGGCACGCTGAGCCTTTGGTTATTTCCTCTTCCTGGTGGGAAATGAGAGTTAAATTTGCCCGTCCAGACACCTCCAGCTAGTCTCTCATTGGTTCTCGCTATTCCTGTTCATCTTCCGCAGAAATTGCAAACTGGGCCAAACAGGAGGTTAAAGGGACTGACTCTCCAAGTGGGGAGAGTGTTAGTAAAGCGTCTGGAATGTTGCACCCGAGTACCAGGGGAGGAAAACTGAGACATATTTGAACACGTCTCCCGATCACATGGTTGATCATACTCTGGGTTCCACATGCATGTTTTAGCTGAAGGAAGAATACCTTAAACCTGGGAGTTGAAACCCGTGGAATGGGTACCATGCAATATGACTTCAAAGGGTCTTCATTTGCTCACCGAACCTCTCCAATCCTATCACTGCTGCGTTTATGCCCCTGTACACATGCTTGATTCTCTTTCGGAGACATAGCAATCCATAGGTTTTAAGATACTTACTAGTCAGGTACATTCTTAGGCGTTTAATATGCGGTGTTGAGTCCATTTCGTTGAGCAAGGAGTAGCTCTTGTCTATTCCATATTTGGCTTAAGGAACTTTATCTGTGCTCATTTCAATCTCTGGTTTTATGCAGCACCCCAACTCACCTTTCCCCTTAAGCAAGCATAAGTTGGTTTTCTAAATTTGAGACCATGTTCTGTTCTGTAATTCAGTTCCTGTGTAGCCATGTTTACATTCCGTGTATTACTGATATCTTATGATGTTTCTTTTTCTGTGTGACTTATTTCAGTTAGAATCATCATACCTGAATCCACTCATTGTGCTGCTAAGGGCCTGATGACATAGATTTCATTGCTGAGTGATATTGCTTTGTAAGTAAATACCACAACTTCTTTATCCATTTTTCACTTTCTGCGATGTTGAACTTGTACTGTAAACGAGGTTCTTGTAAACAGAGGCGTCCCAAACTTTGGGGTGGCTGTGTCTTTTTGATTTTAATTTCCCTAAGCTATAGGACCATAAGTGGAAGTGCCCTAGGCTCTGTTGCTTTGTTTTTTAGATGTTTCAGGAAACACCATACACTTCTCCCGAGTGTCTGTTGGCAATTTACATCCCGCCCATCAGCATAACAAGGCTCCCAGTTCTCCATGGCCTGTCCTGCCTTTCTGGATTTTACACTTTTTTCAGATGGCCCTTTTGACGGGGGGGAAGTGAGACTTCATTGTAGTGCAGATTTCCTTTGCAAGCTTGCTTGGTTGGCCAAAAAGGGCGTATGCGTTTTTTCCTGAATATATTCAGGAAAAAACGCATACGCCCTTTTTGGCCAAGTGCATCATTGTGGACGTTCTGCCTCTTTTCCTATGCTTTCAATGCAATTCCAGTCTACCTCCTGAAATCGGTTTCCTGCAATTCTGCCCCGCTTTCAAGTCCTCTTGGCAGCCTTACTTCAGTCTATTTTTGGACGATAGCTGTCATTTATAACTCTGCAGGTTTGTGAATTACAGTGCCCCTGAGCTCCTTTCTTCAACTCGCTTTCTTGTGAGCTGGCCGCAACACCGCAGGATGGCTTCAGGCCCTAATCTGGTTCCGGCACGGCACGCTGAGCCTTTGGTTAATTCCTCTTCCTGGTGGGAAATGAGAGTTAAATTTGCCCGTCCAGACACCTCCAGCTAGTCTCTCATTGGTTCTCGCTATTCCTGTTCATCTTCCGCAGAAATTGCAAACTGGGCCAAACAGGAGGTTAAAGGGCTGACTCTCCAAGTGGGGAGAGTGTTAGTAAAGCGTCTGGAATGTTGCACCCGAGTACCAGGGGAGGAAAACTGAGACATATTTGAACACGTCTCCCGATCACATGGTTGATCATACTCTGGGTTCCACATGCATGTTTTAGCTGAAGGAAGAATACCTTAAACCTGGGAGTTGAAACCCGTGGAATGGGTACCATGCAATATGACTTCAAAGGGTCTTCATTTGCTCACCGAACCTCTCCAATCCTATCACTGCTGCGTTTATGCCCCTGTACACATGCTTGATTCTCTTTCGGAGACATAGCAATCCATAGGTTTTAAGATACTTACTAGTCAGGTACATTCTTAGGCGTTTAATATGCGGTGTTGAGTCCATTTCGTTGAGCAAGGAGTAGCTCTTGTCTATTCCATATTTGGCTTAAGGAACTTTATCTGTGCTCATTTCAATCTCTGGTTTTATGCAGCACCCCAACTCACCTTTCCCTTAAGCAAGCATAAGTTGGTTTTCTAAATTTGAGACCCTGTTCTGTTCTGTAATTCAGTTCCTGTGTAGCCAAGTTTACATTCCGTGTATTACTGATATCTTATGATGTTTCTTTTTCTGTGTGACTTATTTCAGTTAGAATCATCATACCTGAATCCACTCATTGTGCTGCTAAGGGCCTGATGACATAGATTTCATTGCTGAGTGATATTGCTTTGTAAGTAAATACCACAACTTCTTTATCCATTTTTCACTTTCTGCGATGTTGAACTTGTACTGTAAACGAGGTTCTTGTAAACAGAGGCGTTCCAAACTTTGGGGTGGCTGTGTCTTTTTGATTTTAATTTCCCTAAGCTATAGGACCATAAGTGGAAGTGCCCTAGGCTCTGTTGCTTTGTTTTTTAGATGTTTCAGGAAACACCATACACTTCTCCCGAGTGTCTGTTGGCAATTTACATCCCGCCCATCAGCATAACAAGGCTCCCAGTTCTCCATGGCCTGTCCTGCCTTTCTGGATTTTACACTTTTTTCAGATGGCCCTTTTGACCGGGGGGAAGTGAGACTTCATTGTAGTGCAGATTTCCTTTGCAAGCTTGCTTGGTTGGCCAAAAAGGGCGTATGCGTTTTTTCCTGAATATATTCAGGAAAAAACGCATACGCCCTTTTTGGCCAAGTGCATCATTGTGGACGTTCTGCCTCTTTTCCTATGCTTTCAATGCAATTCCAGTCTACCTCCTGAAATCGGTTTCCTGCAATTCTGCCCCGCTTTCAAGTCCTCTTGGCAGCCTTACTTCAGTCTATTTTTGGACGATAGCTGTCATTTATAACTCTGCAGGTTTGTGAATTACAGTGCCCCTGAGCTCCTTTCTTCAACTCGCTTTCTTGTGAGCTGGCCGCAACACCGCAGGATGGCTTCAGGCCCTAATCTGGTTCCGGCACGGCACGCTGAGCCTTTGGTTAATTCCTCTTCCTGGTGGGAAATGAGAGTTAAATTTGCCCGTCCAGACACCTCCAGCTAGTCTCTCATTGGTTCTCGCTATTCCTGTTCATCTTCCGCAGAAATTGCAAACTGGGCCAAACAGGAGGTTAAAGGCGCTGACTCTCCAAGTGGGGAGAGTGTTAGTAAAGCGTCTGGAATGTTGCACCCGAGTACCAGGGGAGGAAAACTGAGACATATTTGAACACGTCTCCCGATCACATGGTTGATCATACTCTGGGTTCCACATGCATGTTTTAGCTGAAGGAAGAATACCTTAAACCTGGGTAGTTGAAACCCGTGGAATGGGTACCATGCAATATGACTTCAAAGGGTCTTCATTTGCTCACCGAACCTCTCCAATCCTATCACTGCTGTGTTTATGCCCCTGTACACATGCTTGATTCTCTTTCGGAGACATAGCAATCCATAGGTTTTAAGATACTTACTAGTCAGGTACATTCTTAGGCGTTTAATATGCGGTGTTGAGTCCATTTCGTTGAGCAAGGAGTAGCTCTTGTCTATTCCATATTTGGCTTAAGGAACTTTATCTGTGCTCATTTCAATCTCTGGTTTTATGCAGCACCCCAACTCACCTTTCCCTTAAGCAAGCATAAGTTGGTTTTCTAAATTTGAGACCCTGTTCTGTTCTGTAATTCAGTTCCTGTGTAGCCAAGTTTACATTCCGTGTATTACTGATATCTTATGATGTTTCTTTTTCTGTGTGACTTATTTCAGTTAGAATCATCATACCTGAATCCACTCATTGTGCTGCTAAGGGCCTGATGACATAGATTTCATTGCTGAGTGATATTGCTTTGTAAGTAAATACCACAACTTCTTTATCCATTTTTCACTTTCTGCGATGTTGAACTTGTACTGTAAACGAGGTTCTTGTAAACAGAGCCGTTCCAAACTTTGGGGTGGCTGTGTCTTTTTGATTTTAATTTCCCTAAGCTATAGGACCATAAGTGGAAGTGCCCTAGGCTCTGTTGCTTTGTTTTTTAGATGTTTCAGGAAACACCATACACTTCTCCCGAGTGTCTGTTGGCAATTTACATCCCGCCCATCAGCATAACAAGGCTCCCAGTTCTCCATGGCCTGTCCTGCCTTTCTGGATTTTACACTTTTTTCAGATGGCCCTTTTGACCGGGGGGAAGTGAGACTTCATTGTAGTGCAGATTTCCTTTGCAAGCTTGCTTGGTTGGCCAAAAAGGGCGTATGCGTTTTTTCCTGAATATATTCAGGAAAAAACGCATACGCCCTTTTTGGCCAAGTGCATCATTGTGGACGTTCTGCCTCTTTTCCTATGCTTTCAATGCAATTCCAGTCTACCTCCTGAAATCGGTTTCCTGCAATTCTGCCCCGCTTTCAAGTCCTCTTGGCAGCCTTACTTCAGTCTATTTTTGGACGATAGCTGTCATTTATAACTCTGCAGGTTTGTGAATTACAGTGCCCCTGAGCTCCTTTCTTCAACTCGCTTTCTTGTGACCTGGCCGCAACACCGCAGGATGGCTTCAGGCCCTAATCTGGTTCCGGCACGGCACGCTGAGCCTTTGGTTAATTCCTCTTCCTGGTGGGAAATGAGAGTTAAATTTGCCCGTCCAGACACCTCCAGCTAGTCTCTCATTGGTTCTCGCTATTCCTGTTCATCTTCCGCAGAAATTGCAAACTGGGCCAAACAGGAGGTTAAAGGGCTGACTCTCCAAGTGGGGAGAGTGTTAGTAAAGCGTCTGGAATGTTGCACCCGAGTACCAGGGGAGGAAAACTGAGACATATTTGAACACGTCTCCCGATCACATGGTTGATCATACTCTGGGTTCCACATGCATGTTTTAGCTGAAGGAAGAATACCTTAAACCTGGGAGTTGAAACCCGTGGAATGGGTACCATGCAATATGACTTCAAAGGGTCTTCATTTGCTCACCGAACCTCTCCAATCCTATCACTGCTGCGTTTATGCCCCTGTACACATGCTTGATTCTCTTTCGGAGACATAGCAATCCATAGGTTTTAAGATACTTACTAGTCAGGTACATTCTTAGGCGTTTAATATGCGGTGTTGAGTCCATTTCGTTGAGCAAGGAGTAGCTCTTGTCTATTCCATATTTGGCTTAAGGAACTTTATCTGTGCTCATTTCAATCTCTGGTTTTATGCAGCACCCCAACTCACCTTTCCCCTTAAGCAAGCATAAGTTGGTTTTCTAAATTTGAGACCCTGTTCTGTTCTGTAATTCAGTTCCTGTGTAGCCAAGTTTACATTCCGTGTATTACTGATATCTTATGATGTTTCTTTTTCTGTGTGACTTATTTCAGTTAGAATCATCATACCTGAATCCACTCATTGTGCTGCTAAGGGCCTGATGACATAGATTTCATTGCTGAGTGATATTGCTTTGTAAGTAAATACCACAACTTCTTTATCCATTTTTCACTTTCTGCGATGTTGAACTTGTACTGTAAACGAGGTTCTTGTAAACAGAGCCGTTCCAAACTTTGGGGTGGCTGTGTCTTTTTGATTTTAATTTCCCTAAGCTATAGGACCATAAGTGGAAGTGCCCTAGGCTCTGTTGCTTTGTTTTTTAGATGTTTCAGGAAACACCATACACTTCTCCCGAGTGTCTGTTGGCAATTTACATCCCGCCCATCAGCATAACAAGGCTCCCAGTTCTCCATGGCCTGTCCTGCCTTTCTGGATTTTACACTTTTTTCAGATGGCCCTTTTGACCGGGGGGAAGTGAGACTTCATTGTAGTGCAGATTTCCTTTGCAAGCTTGCTTGGTTGGCCAAAAAGGGCGTATGCGTTTTTTCCTGAATATATTCAGGAAAAAACGCATACGCCCTTTTTGGCCAAGTGCATCATTGTGGACGTTCTGCCTCTTTTCCTATGCTTTCAATGCAATTCCAGTCTACCTCCTGAAATCGGTTTCCTGCAATTCTGCCCCGCTTTCAAGTCCTCTTGGCAGCCTTACTTCAGTCTATTTTTGGACGATAGCTGTCATTTATAACTCTGCAGGTTTGTGAATTACAGTGCCCCTGAGCTCCTTTCTTCAACTCGCTTTCTTGTGACCTGGCCGCAACACCGCAGGATGGCTTCAGGCCCTAATCGGGTTCCGGCACGGCACGCTGAGCCTTTGGTTAATTCCTCTTCCTGGTGGGAAATGAGAGTTAAATTTGCCCGTCCAGACACCTCCAGCTAGTCTCTCATTGGTTCTCGCTATTCCTGTTCATCTTCCGCAGAAATTGCAAACTGGGCCAAACAGGAGGTTAAAGGGCTGACTCTCCAAGTGGGGAGAGTGTTAGTAAAGCGTCTGGAATGTTGCACCCGAGTACCAGGGGAGGAAAACTGAGACATATTTGAACACGTCTCCCGATCACATGGTTGATCATACTCTGGGTTCCACATGCATGTTTTAGCTGAAGGAAGAATACCTAAAACCTGGGTAGTTGAAACCCGTGGAATGGGTACCATGCAATATGACTTCAAAGGGTCTTCATTTGCTCACCGAACCTCTCCAATCCTATCACTGCTGCGTTTATGCCCCTGTACACATGCTTGATTCTCTTTCGGAGACATAGCAATCCATAGGTTTTAAGATACTTACTAGTCAGGTACATTCTTAGGCGTTTAATATGCGGTGTTGAGTCCATTTCGTTGAGCAAGGAGTAGCTCTTGTCTATTCCATATTTGGCTTAAGGAACTTTATCTGTGCTCATTTCAATCTCTGGTTTTATGCAGCACCCCAACTCACCTTTCCCCTTAAGCAAGCATAAGTTGGTTTTCTAAATTTGAGACCCTGTTCTGTTCTGTAATTCAGTTCCTGTGTAGCCAAGTTTACATTCCGTGTATTACTGATATCTTATGATGTTTCTTTTTCTGTGTGACTTATTTCAGTTAGAATCATCATACCTGAATCCACTCATTGTGCTGCTAAGGGCCTGATGACATAGATTTCATTGCTGAGTGATATTGCTTTGTAAGTAAATACCACAACTTCTTTATCCATTTTTCACTTTCTGCGATGTTGAACTTGTACTGTAAACGAGGTTCTTGTAAACAGAGCCGTTCCAAACTTTGGGGTGGCTGTGTCTTTTTGATTTTAATTTCCCTAAGCTATAGGACCATAAGTGGAAGTGCCCTAGGCTCTGTTGCTTTGTTTTTTAGATGTTTCAGGAAACACCATACACTTCTCCCGAGTGTCTGTTGGCAATTTACATCCCGCCCATCAGCATAACAAGGCTCCCAGTTCTCCATGGCCTGTCCTGCCTTTCTGGATTTTACACTTTTTTCAGATGGCCCTTTTGACCGGGGGGAAGTGAGACTTCATTGTAGTGCAGATTTCCTTTGCAAGCTTGCTTGGTTGGCCAAAAAGGGCGTATGCGTTTTTTCCTGAATATATTCAGGAAAAAACGCATACGCCCTTTTTGGCCAAGTGCATCATTGTGGACGTTCTGCCTCTTTTCCTATGCTTTCAATGCAATTCCAGTCTACCTCCTGAAATCGGTTTCCTGCAATTCTGCCCCGCTTTCAAGTCCTTGGCAGCCTTACTTCAGTCTATTTTTGGACGATAGCTGTCATTTATAACTCTGCAGGTTTGTGAATTACAGTGCCCCTGAGCTCCTTTCTTCAACTCGCTTTCTTGTGAGCTGGCCGCAACACCGCAGGATGGCTTCAGGCCCTAATCTGGTTCCGGCACGGCACGCTGAGCCTTTGGTTAATTCCTCTTCCTGGTGGGAAATGAGAGTTAAATTTGCCCGTCCAGACACCTCCAGCTAGTCTCTCATTGGTTCTCGCTATTCCTGTTCATCTTCCGCAGAAATTGCAAACTGGGCCAAACAGGAGGTTAAAGGGACTGACTCTCCAAGTCGGGAGAGTGTTAGTAAAGCGTCTGGAATGTTGCACCCGAGTACCAGGGGAGGAAAACTGAGACATATTTGAACACGTCTCCCGATCACATGGTTGATCATACTCTGGGTTCCACATGCATGTTTTAGCTGAAGGAAGAATACCTTAAACCTGGGTAGTTGAAACCCGTGGAATGGGTACCATGCAATATGACTTCAAAGGGTCTTCATTTGCTCACCGAACCTCTCCAATCCTATCACTGCTGCGTTTATGCCCCTGTACACATGCTTGATTCTCTTTCGGAGACATAGCAATCCATAGGTTTTAAGATACTTACTAGTCAGGTACATTCTTAGGCGTTTAATATGCGGTGTTGAGTCCATTTCGTTGAGCAAGGAGTAGCTCTTGTCTATTCCATATTTGGCTTAAGGAACTTTATCTGTGCTCATTTCAATCTCTGGTTTTATGCAGCACCCCAACTCACCTTTCCCTTAAGCAAGCATAAGTTGGTTTTCTAAATTTGAGACCCTGTTCTGTTCTGTAATTCAGTTCCTGTGTAGCCAAGTTTACATTCCGTGTATTACTGATATCTTATGATGTTTCTTTTTCTGTGTGACTTATTTCAGTTAGAATCATCATACCTGAATCCACTCATTGTGCTGCTAAGGGCCTGATGACATAGATTTCATTGCTGAGTGATATTGCTTTGTAAGTAAATACCACAACTTCTTTATCCATTTTTCACTTTCTGCGATGTTGAACTTGTACTGTAAACGAGGTTCTTGTAAACAGAGCCGTCCCAAACTTTGGGGTGGCTGTGTCTTTTTGATTTTAATTTCCCTAAGCTATAGGACCATAAGTGGAAGTGCCCTAGGCTCTGTTGCTTTGTTTTTTAGATGTTTCAGGAAACACCATACACTTCTCCCGAGTGTCTGTTGGCAATTTACATCCCGCCCATCAGCATAACAAGGCTCCCAGTTCTCCATGGCCTGTCCTGCCTTTCTGGATTTTACACTTTTTTCAGATGGCCCTTTTGACCGGGGGGAAGTGAGACTTCATTGTAGTGCAGATTTCCTTTGCAAGCTTGCTTGGTTGGCCAAAAAGGGCGTATGCGTTTTTTCCTGAATATATTCAGGAAAAAACGCATACGCCCTTTTTGGCCAAGTGCATCATTGTGGACGTTCTGCCTCTTTTCCTATGCTTTCAATGCAATTCCAGTCTACCTCCTGAAATCGGTTTCCTGCAATTCTGCCCCGCTTTCAAGTCCTCTTGGCAGCCTTACTTCAGTCTATTTTTGGACGATAGCTGTCATTTATAACTCTGCAGGTTTGTGAATTACAGTGCCCCTGAGCTCCTTTCTTCAACTCGCTTTCTTGTGAGCTGGCCGCAACACCGCAGGATGGCTTCAGGCCCTAATCTGGTTCCGGCACGGCACGCTGAGCCTTTGGTTATTCCTCTTCCTGGTGGGAAATGAGAGTTAAATTTGCCCGTCCAGACACCTCCAGCTAGTCTCTCATTGGTTCTCGCTATTCCTGTTCATCTTCCGCAGAAATTGCAAACTGGGCCAAACAGGAGGTTAAAGGGCTGACTCTCCAAGTGGGGAGAGTGTTAGTAAAGCGTCTGGAATGTTGCACCCGAGTACCAGGGGAGGAAAACTGAGACATATTTGAACACGTCTCCCGATCACATGGTTGATCATACTCTGGGTTCCACATGCATGTTTTAGCTGAAGGAAGAATACCTTAAACCTGGAGAGTTGAGACCCGTGGAATGGGTACCATGCAATATGACTTCAAAGGGTCTTCATTTGCTCACCGAACCTCTCCAATCCTATCACTGCTGCGTTTATGCCCCTGTACACATGCTTGATTCTCTTTCGGAGACATAGCAATCCATAGGTTTTAAGATACTTACTAGTCAGGTACATTCTTAGGCGTTTAATATGCGGTGTTGAGTCCATTTCGTTGAGCAAGGAGTAGCTCTTGTCTATTCCATATTTGGCTTAAGGAACTTTATCTGTGCTCATTTCAATCGCTGGTTTTATGCAGCACCCCAACTCACCTTTCCCCTTAAGCAAGCATAAGTTGGTTTTCTAAATTTGAGACCCTGTTCTGTTCTGTAATTCAGTTCCTGTGTAGCCAAGTTTACATTCCGTGTATTACTGATATCTTATGATGTTTCTTTTTCTGTGTGACTTATTTCAGTTAGAATCATCATACCTGAATCCACTCATTGTGCTGCTAAGGGCCTGATGACATAGATTTCATTGCTGAGTGATATTGCTTTGTAAGTAAATACCACAACTTCTTTATCCATTTTTCACTTTCTGCGATGTTGAACTTGTACTGTAAACGAGGTTCTTGTAAACAGAGCCGTCCCAAACTTTGGGGTGGCTGTGTCTTTTTGATTTTAATTTCCCTAAGCTATAGGACCATAAGTGGAAGTGCCCTAGGCTCTGTTGCTTTGTTTTTTAGATGTTTCAGGAAACACCATACACTTCTCCCGAGTGTCTGTTGGCAATTTACATCCCGCCCATCAGCATAACAAGGCTCCCAGTTCTCCATGGCCTGTCCTGCCTTTCTGGATTTTACACTTTTTTCAGATGGCCCTTTTGACCGGGGGGAAGTGAGACTTCATTGTAGTGCAGATTTCCTTTGCAAGCTTGCTTGGTTGGCCAAAAAGGGCGTATGCGTTTTTTCCTGAATATATTCAGGAAAAAACGCATACGCCCTATTTGGCCAAGTGCATCATTGTGGACGTTCTGCCTCTTTTCCTATGCTTTCAATGCAATTCCAGTCTACCTCCTGAAATCGGTTTCCTGCAATTCTGCCCCGCTTTCAAGTCCTCTTGGCAGCCTTACTTCAGTATATTTTTGGACGATAGCTGTCATTTATAACTCTGCAGGTTTGTGAATTACAGTGCCCCTGAGCTCCTTTTTCAACTCTTTTTTGTGATCTGGCCGCAACACCGCAGGATGGCTTCAGGCCCTATTTTTCTTCTGGGGCACGCTGAGCCTTTGGTTAATTCCTCTTCCTGGTGGGAAATGAGAGTTAAATTTGCCCGTTGAAACCCTCCAGCTAGTTTCTCATTGGTTCTCCCTATTCCTGTTCATCTTCCGCAGAAATTGCAAACTGGGCCAAACAGAGGTTAAAGGCATTGACTCCAAGTGGGGATGTGTTAGTAAAGCGTCTGGAATGTTGACCCGAGCCCAGGAGAGGAAAAATGAGACATTTTAGAAACCTTTCCCGATCATATGGTATACCATCGCTGGGTTCCCAAGCATGGTTTAGCTGTAGGAAGATTCCTTCAACCTGGAGTGTTGGGACCCTTGGAATGAGTAGCATGAAGTATTGCATTAAACTTTCGGCAGTTGCTCACCAAAGCTCACCAATCCTGTCAGCCCAAGTGTCCAGCCTTATGTCTATCCAGCTGTGGGTTTATGTGGTCAATCCAGGTGCATCACATGAGCGAATTTGTAAGAATTCTCTCTTCATTGTTTCAGCGAAAATTTATTTCTATAATGGGGTTTAGCTCATTTTCACTGCTGTGTTTGTGCCGCTCTGCACACACTTGATTCCCTTATGGAGATATATCAATACATGGGTTTTAAGATACTTACTAGTCAGGTACATTCTTAGGCGTTTAATATGGGGTGTTGAGTCCATTTCATTGAGCAAGGAGTAGCTCTTGTCTATTCCATATTTGGCTTAAGGAACTTTATCTGTGCTCATTTCAATCTCTGGTTTTATGCAGCACCCCAACTCACCTTTCCCCTTAAGCAAGCATAAGTTTGTTTTCTAAATTTGAGACCCTGTTCTGTTCTGTAATTCAGTTCCTGTGTAGCCAAGTTTACATTCCGTGTATTAGTGATATCTTATGATGTTTCTTTTTCTGTGTGACTTATTTCAGTTAGAATCATCATACCTGAATCCACTCATTATGCTGCTACTAGCCTGATGACATAGATGTCATTGCTGAGGATATTGCATTGTACATAAGTACCACAACTTCTTTATCCATTTTTCACTTTCTGCGATGTTGAACTTGTACTGTAAACGAGGTTCTTGTAAACAGAGTAGCCCTAAACTGTGGTGTGCTGTGTCTTTTTGATTTTAATTTCCCTAAGCTATAGGACCATAAGTGGAAGTGCCCTAGGCTCTGTTGCTTTGTTTTTTAGATGTTTCAGGAAACACCATACACTTCTCCAGAGTGGCTGTTGGCAATTTACATCCCGCCCATCAGCATAAAAAGGCTCCCAGTTCTCCATGGCCTGTCCTGCCTTTCTGGATTTTACACTTTTTTCAGATGGCCCTTTTGACCGGGGGGAAGTGAGACTTCATTGTAGTGCAGATTTCCTTTGCAAGCTTGCTTGGTTGGCCAAAAAGGGCGTATGCGTTTTTTCCTGAATATATTCAGGAAAAAACGCATACGCCCTTTTGGCCAAGTGCATCATTGTGGACGTTCTGCCTCTTTTCCTATGCTTTCAATGCAATTCCAGTCTACCTCCTGAAATCGGTTTCCTGCAATTCTGCCCCGCTTTCAAGTCCTCTTGGCAGCCTTACTTCAGAATATTTTTGGACGATAGCTGTCATTTATAACTCTGCAGGTTTGTGAATTACAGTGCCCCTGAGCTCCTTTTTAACTCGCTTTTTGTGAGCTGGCCGCAACACCGCAGGATGGCTTCAGGCCCTAATTGGTTCCGGCAGGCACGCTGAGCCTTTGGTTAATTCTCTTCTGGTGGGAAATGAGAGTTAAATTTGCCCGTCCACACCCCTCCAGCTAGTCTCTCATTGGTTCTCCCTATTCCTGTTCATCTTCCGCAGAAATTGCAAACTGGGTGAAACAGGAGTTTAAAGTGCTGACTCTCCAAGTGGGGAGATTGTAAGTAGCGTCTGGAATGTTGCACCCGAGTACCAGGAGAGGAAAATGAGACATTTTGACACGTCTCCCGATCACATGGTGTACATACTCTGGGTTTCCATGCATGTTTTAGCTGAAGGAAGAATACCTTAAACCTGCAGAGTTGGGACCCGTGGAATGGGTACCATGCAATATGACTTCAAAGGGTCTTCATTTGCTCACCCTACCTCACATTTCTCTTAGCGCAAACAGTTTCCAGCCTTATGTCTCATCCTGCTGTGGGTCTAGATGTGTTCAATCCATGTTGCATCACCGTCCCTGAGGAAAAGTTGTAAGAGGTTTTCTCTGTCTCTCTGTCGTTTATTTTTTTCAATTTATTACTATATTGGTTACAGCTGATTTTCAAAGCTCTGTTTCTTGCTGCTGTACATCCACTTGATTCACGTACAGAGAGACATCAATAAATTCTTTTTCAGATTCTTACCAGTCGTATATATTCTTTTCCGGTGACTTGAGTGTGCTGAGTGCAGTTCTTTTAGCTACCGTGTAGGCCTTGTTGATTATCAGTTTGGTATTTGGAATGGTATCTTTGCTAATTTCAACCTCCTGGATGATGCCTCACCCCTCCCCACCTTTCCCGTTTAGCAGCCTTATGCGTGTTTTCTACATATTTGACTATGTTTTTGTTGTAATTTATTTCATGTGTAGCCATTTTGGATTCCACCTTTAAGTGATATCTTATGATATGTGTCTTTTTCTTTTTGAATTCTGTCACTTAGAATGATCATACGTAACTCCTCCGGAGTTGTTACAACTGGCCATATTTCATTGATTTCCAGGCTGAATAATATTCCACTCTACCTAAGTACCACATCTCTATCCATTTTTTCCCTCCAGAGACATTTAAGTTATATCCTAGTCGAGGATCTTTTAAACAGAGAGGGGGTAAACATTGGGGTGCCTGTGTCCTCTCGATTTTGTTTTTCCCAAGATATACGCCCATGAGTGCAAGTGCCCTATGCTCTGTAGCTCATTTTTTAGATGCTTTAGTAAACACAATACACTTCTCCAGAATGGCCGTTGGCAATATACATTTCCACTATAAGTCTCACAGGGCTCCCTCTTCTCGTTGCCCTGTCCTGCATTTCTGTTGTTTACGCTTTATGAGGATGGCTCTTCTGACTGATGCGAAGTGATATCTTTTGTAGTATTGACTTCCAGTGCCCACCTGTTTGGTTGGCTAAAAAAGTGTATGCCCTTTTCTTGAATATATACAGAAAAAAACGCATACACCCTTTTTGGCCAACTGCAATGTTGGCAATGTTCAGCTCCTTTTCTTGTGCTTAATGGCGAGTCCTTTCTACCTCCTCAAATCCCTTTCCTGCCATTCTCCCTTGCTTACAAGTCCTTTTCTCTGACTTTCCTCAAGACATTTTTCAGTGATGGATATTTTCAACTCTGCAGTTTTGTGAATTTTACTGCCCCTGAGTTCCATTGTTCAACTCGTGTTTATGGGAACTGGCCACAAAGCAGCGGGATTTCCTCAAGCCCTATACTGTTTCCATGGGCAACCCTAGCCTTTGGTCAATTCGTCTTCCTGATTGGAAATTAGAGTGACATGTGCCTGTCTGAACACCTAGGACTTGTCTCTCATTGTTCCTCATCCTTCCGCTTCATCCTCTGGACAAATTCCAAACTGTACGCAACAGGATGTTGACAGTGCTGACATCTCCAAGTGGGGAGACTGTTAGTAAAGACGCTGGAGGGGTGAACCCGAGCACCAGGAGATGAGGAGATGAGATGCCTTTTCCAAACTCTTCCCGATCAGACGGTATACCATCCTCTGGGTGTGACAGACATGTTTTAGCAGTAGGAAGAGTCCCATTCATGTAAGGAGAACACCAGGGCTTTTTCAAAATCAGTGTCTCCCCGAAACCCAAACTGGGGAAGTTTTTAAGCTACGGCTACACATATGTTCATTAAGGGCCTTGGGAAGTAGGCAGAGTCCAAACTTTAGATGATTGAAGTCTTCAGGGTCAGAAGCACTCACCACCAGCTTCCCTTAGGCTACACTTTAACTGTCATTGATAGATGATGTCAATAAAAATATCTATTCTTTTTCAGATTATTTCCCCTTATAGGTTATTGCAAAATGTTGAGTGTAGTTCCCTGTGCTATACAGTAGTTCCTTGTTGATGATCTATTTTATACATAGCAGTGTGTATGTGTTCATTCCAAACTGTTAATTTATCCCTCCTCCCACCTTTCCCCTTTGGTAATAATAAATTATAAGATTTTATACTTCTCAGAAATGGGGGAGCTGAAAGAGAGGTATCATTTTCAATGGAAAAGCATTTAAAACAAGATTGAAGGTTTAACCAAGATTATTAGCTGTACATCCTTGGAAAGAAATCACTTCGTTTCTCTAATATTGACCTGACAAATAAGACAAACCTTTTCACTGAACTTGCTTATAAAAAGTGATGGAAATATCAAATGGAAGTGTTAAAAACATCTTATTTTACCCGAGCCTTATACACTGTTCTATGTTAACTACAGTTTGGCTCACACATCTGTTCATTGAGGTTACAATAGTCTCAATTTCTGTTACTGATCCTCCAGAGTGGACCCCAACAAGTGTCCCCCTGCCCAGTGTCATTGGGGCCAACAGATCGAGACTGAGTTTGGTTCACAAGCAAAGGAAACTTTATATTTTGATCAGAGAATGGAGAGGTGAGAGCATGCACTACCCCGTGGGCTGTGGGCTGGGCTGCTGTGTAGAGATCCTGTCAGAGTCAGTGGGAGGGAGGGAGGCGGCGGAGCTCTCGAGGGCCGGGTTGGCTGTAGCTCAGGCTCTATATCGTGGAGTCTGCACTGGGCCCCAGGAGCTGAGGTGTCGACCCAGCCATTCTGCACTAGGAAATCTGGTCTGAAGTGCCGGGTGTGGAACCTCTGCATGCGGGACCCTAGGAGCACGTGAAATTAGACAAAGCACAAAGGATAAAAAAGGTTAGACTTGACTTTATTGCCCAGATTCTATTTTTATCTCCCAGGGATTTTTAATGGGCTTTGCTGGGGACAAACCCCTCCTCTGCCTTTTGTCCCGTTCCTCATTCTTGGAGTGCTGAGGGTGCAGACCCTTCTTCTGTAACTGCTGAGTGCTGAGTTGGGAGCCCTCATACCCTGGGGCGAGGGTCAGAGCTTCTCCCCAGCAGCCTCCCGGTGACGTTGATTGTCCCCAGGACCCCTGCCTCCCTGCTCGTCCACCTGAGCACCAGCATTGGAAGTGTTATAGATTCTAATGACCTTTAAGGGTCCAGGAAAGAGATGTGCAGAGACGCTGTGGGGGCCGGTTTCACCCCGCCCCACATTTGTTCGGCCACCTTAGGCTGACCGTCTCTGCCAGCCTAGATGCTCTGACCAGTAGTCTGCGCTTTCTTCAATTAGGCCCCTGAATTAACGTACAAACAGCACCAGGTGTCAGAGCCCTGCCCGCTCAACTCCCAGACAGTCCAGGGTCAGTGGTGATCAAGGACCATGATGGCTACTGAGTCAACAGCCTTTTGAAGTAAACAGGAGTCCAGCCGGTCTTATTGGCCACCATCATCACGGTGTCTGTAGGCTTTTCTATGGTGACAGTGTGGTATACTGTTCCCCCGCCAAGATTATTAGCTCCCCTCTGGGTGCAGTAAGTCCTGCAAGCAGTAGTCTACTCTTTTGGGACAACACTCTTGTTGTTTTATGAGAGAAACTCCAGGTCAAGTGATGTTCAACACGAGTCGTCATGGTGCCCTGTTGCCCCCGGTTATCTCTCCGGGATGTTGGAGTTGGAGGGCCTCCTCACTCGAGGTCGGTGTGCCCACGGAGCGAACCCTGCAACTTCAGGGCATGGTTGGTGGTTAGGATCACCACGTGGGGTCCTTTTCCCTTAGGAGGGAGGTGGCCTTTTGGGCTGCTGATTTCCCAGGTTTTTTAGATACGCCAGTATCTTGGCAGATGTGGCAGTGGGCCAAGCCCCTTGGTGACCGTAGTTTATCCTACCTGGATGGCATTCTTGCATTGTTCCATTTCAAGTGGTCCCAGTTTTTGCACTAATTCTCCAATGGCGATTCACCTTTCACCGGGAATGTAAAGGTCAAAGGGTTTAGCTAAATTAGGGAGTTCCAGGGCAAGGGTCTGAATTGACTGCTCTTTCCATTCTTGAAAGGCCACTTCTGGATTCTATTCAAAAGGATCATCATCTTTTCCTTTCAGTGTTTCATATAGAGGCCCAGCTAGTAGACTGTAGTTAGGGATCCAGAAGCAGCAAAACCCTGGCCTCCCCAGGAACCCCTAAGCTGTCTTCTAGTTTAGAAAGGGGTAAGGCTGAAAATGGTTTCTTCCCTTTCCTGGGATGGGCTTCTCCTGACCTTCTGTGAGAATGAAGCCCAGGCAGGTCACCGCAGTCTGTGATATTTGAGCTTTTTCTTGGACAACTTCTATCCTTTATTGGCTTGGTAGTTCAGAGGCCTCCCTTAGTAGGGCTGGCTGATCAGAATGTCGTCTGCATATTGAAGGAGGGTTTCCTTTTTCCAGAGGTAGAACTTTTAGGTCTTTAGCTAAGCTTTCCCCAAAGATGGTGTGGGAATTTTTGCACCCTTGGGGCCAGACGGCCCGGAAGTATTGTTTTAGTTGTATGTTGAGTCCTGCCACTCACAAGCCAAAATTTCTTGTGACTCTGGGACTAATGGAATACAAAAGAAGGCATCATTGAAGACTAATACAGAATACCATGTCCTGGTGGTTGGTAGAATGACCAGCAGGGTGTAGGAATTAGGAGCAACTGGAGGTATATCCTCGGTGGCTTCACTGACTGTCCTGACATCCTTTACCAGGTCCCCAGCAGCCCATGGGGCTCTCGTGGTCAGACCAATCCCAGAATATGGAGCTCACCTGGGCAGGTACCCCACCCCCACCCCAGCCCACGGGGCTCTCGTGGTCAGGCCCCTCCCAGGATACAGAGCTACCCTTGCAGGTACCGTGGCAGGGCTGGGCACACAGGAACCGTGCACATAGCCCTCATTGCAGAGCACCCCCAGCTCACCTGTCGCTCAGAGCTGACACAGAGCACCTCAGAGCAGGACTTGAACTAACAAACAGCAGCTGCGACAGGTCTGTGACCCTGGGCATCACTCCGTGAGGCCTCCCTCCACCTGGTCTTCCAGAGACTTCCACTGCACCCGGGGCACCAGGCCTCTGTCTCCAACCACCACCCACCCCTCCTCTCCCTGACTCCTGGGTTCCTCTCATTAGGAGAGGGTTTTTCTTGAAGTTGTCTCCCACTCATGGGCCAGATAAAATGATTAGAAAACAAGCCAAAGCTGCAGCCCCTTGTCTATCCTGACTCTCAGGAGCCCACACCTGTTCCTTGGACCTGGCCGGTTCAGCAAGTTCCATTTTCTGCAACTGTGAGCCCCTGAGGGGTGATGATTGGCTGACCTGGGCAGCCTTACCGTGCCGGCCAGCCCTCCCCAGGTGTGCCTGGGTTGAGATCAATATAAATACCACTCCAGGCAGCAAGAGCCCCTGCAGCCGTGCCTGACGCTATTTTTCTCTGCCCTGTCAGCAGTCTCGGGGCTGGGCTGGTGGGAGGGAGTGAGAGGCCACGGCTTTGTGGGTGGCCCAGTGTGAGTGGGGCTCTGCTGGACTTTCTGCAGCAGTTGCCAGGCTGCCACCTGCTAAAGAAGAGGATGTGTCACCCATACCTGCTGCTGGAATTTCTCCCTGGGCAGAGGTGAGGAAGGAAAAAAGCAGTGGGGGCAGGGACAGGACGGGTATCTCAGGCAGGGAAATGGAAATCTTCCAGAAGAGCACCCAGGGCCAGGACCATCCTGGCTGGCCTGCAGGCACCAAGTCGGCCGGCATGCTGTCACTCGTGTGGCTCTATGGCCCTTCCTCTAGGCTTTCAAGTCCTTGTATATATTCAGGTGTTTTACCTGGGACGGGTGGGAATAGTTCAGCAGCAACTGGCCTGGGGCTCAGCTCACGTTTACTCACAGATGCCTCGGCACGGTGCCCCAGCTTTGCAATGAGGACGCTTGTTGCGTGGGGGCTGCTGGCTGAATGGGAGACGATTCCCCACCACTGACCAACTTCAGAATTGTTTACAACTGGAGCAAGTGCCCTGATACGGTTTTCCTCTGTGTAACTGGTGGGTTCTGTGTTTTTTTTCTCTTTTTCGTTTTTGGTTCAAGGTAGATTTTATTCCTCTTTTTTGTATTTACAGATATAAGCATGGAAATAATTTATTCATATAAATACATGTATGTGCAGGGAATAATTGTTTTTTCTGTTTTATTTTTTAAATTTTATTTCTTTTTAATTTTGAATTTTATTTTATATTTTTATACAGCAGGTTCTTATTGGTTATCTATTTTATACATATAAATGTATACATGCCAATCCCAGTCTCTCAACTCCTCCCACCACCACCCCCCCAACAGCTTTCCCCCCTTGTTGTCCATACGTTTGTTGTCTACATCTGTTGCTCTATTTATGCCTTGCAAAATGGTTAATCTGTACAGTTTTTCTAGGTTCCACATATATGCATGAATATACAAGATTTGTTTTTCTCTTTCTGACTTACTTCACTCTGTATGACAGTCTCTAGATCCATCGACGTCTCTACAAATGACCCAATTTCATTCCTTTTCATGGCTTAGTAATATTCCATTTTATATATGTACCACAGCTTTATGCATTCGTCTGTCTGTGGGCATTTAGGTTGCTTCCATTACCTCGATATTGTAAATAGTGATGCAATGAACATTGCGGTGAATGACTCTTTTTGATTTTATGGTTTTGTCTGGGTATATGTCCAGTACTGGGATTGCTGTATCATATGGTAATTCTATTGTTAGTTTCTTAAGAAATTCCATATTGTTCTCCATAATGACTGTATCAATTTATATTCCCAACAATAGTGGAAGAGGGTTCCTTTTCTCCACACCCTTTCCAGCATTTTTTTGTTTGTAGATTTTCAATGATGCCTATTCTACCAGGTGTGAGGTGATACCTCATTGTTGAATCCATTTCGTTGAGCAAGGGGTAGCTCTTGTCTATTACATATTTGGCTTATGGAACGGTATCTGTGCTAATTTCAAACTCTGCTTTATGCAGCACCCCAACTCACCTTCCCCCTTAAGCAGGCATAAGTTGGTTTTCTAAACTTGAGACCCTGTTCTGTTTTGTAATTCAGTTCATGTGTAGCCAAGTTCACATTCCGTGTATTAGTGATACCTTATGATGTTTCTTTTTCTGTGTGACTTATTTCACTTAGAATCATCGTGCCTCAATCCACTCATTATGCTGGTACGGGCCTGGTGACATAGATTTCATTGCTGAGTGGTATTCTGTTGTACATAAGTACCGCAACTTCTTTATCCATTATTTGCTCTCTGGGATATTTAACTTGTGCCGTAGAAGAGATTCCTGTAAAAGAGCCGTCCCAAATTTTGGGGTGGCTGTGTCTTTTTGATTTTAATTTCCCTAAGCTATAGGACCATAAGTGGAAGTGCCCTAGGCTCTGTTGCTTTGTTTTTTAGATGTTTCAGGAAACACCATACACTTCTCCCGAGTGTCTGTTGGCAATTTACATCCCGCCCATCAGCATAACAAGGCTCCCAGTTCTCCATGGCCTGTCCTGCCTTTCTGGATTTTACACTTTTTTCAGATGGCCCTTTTGACCGGGGGGAAGTGAGACTTCATTGTAGTGCAGATTTCCTTTGCAAGCTTGCTTGGTTGGCCAAAAAGGGCGTATGCGTTTTTTCCTGAATATATTCAGGAAAAAACGCATACGCCCTTTTTGGCCAAGTGCATCATTGTGGACGTTCTGCCTCTTTTCCTATGCTTTCAATGCAATTCCAGTCTACCTCCTGAAATCGGTTTCCTGCAATTCTGCCCCGCTTTCAAGTCCTCTTGGCAGCCTTACTTCAGTATATTTTTGGACGATAGCTGTCATTTATAACTCTGCAGGTTTGTGAATTACAGTGCCCCTGAGCTCCTTTCTTCAACTCGCTTTCTTTTGAGCTGGCCGCAACACCGCAGGATGGCTTCAGGCCCTAATCTGGTTCCGGCACGGCACGCTGAGCCTTTGGTTATTTCCTCTTCCTGGTGGGAAATGAGAGTTAAATTTGCCCGTCCAGACACCTCCAGCTAGTCTCTCATTGGTTCTCGCTATTCCTGTTCATCTTCCGCAGAAATTGCAAACTGGGCCAAACAGGAGGTTAAAGGCGCTGACTCTCCAAGTGGGGAGAGTGTTAGTAAAGCGTCTGGAATGTTGCACCCGAGTACCAGGGTAGGAAAACTGAGACATATTTGAACACGTCTCCCGATCACACGGTTGATCATACTCTGGGTTCCACATGCATGTTTTAGCTGAAGGAAGAATACCTAAACCTGGGTAGTTGAGACCTGTGGAATGGGTACCATGCAATATGACTTCAAAGGGTCTTCATTTGCTCACCGAACCTCTCCAATCCTATCACTGCTGCGTTTATGCCCCTGTACACATGCTTGATTCTCTTTCGGAGACATAGCAATCCATAGGTTTTAAGATACTTACTAGTCAGGTACATTCTTAGGCGTTTAATATGCGGTGTTGAGTCCATTTCGTTGAGCAAGGAGTAGCTCTTGTCTATTCCATATTTGGCTTAAGGAACTTTATCTGTGCTCATTTCAATCTCTGGTTTTATGCAGCACCCCAACTCACCTTTCCCCTTAAGCAAGCATAAGTTGGTTTTCTAAATTTGAGACCCTGTTCTGTTCTGTAATTCAGTTCCTGTGTAGCCAAGTTTACATTCCGTGTATTACTGATATCTTATGATGTTTCTTTTTCTGTGTGACTTATTTCAGTTAGAATCATCGTACCTGAATCCACTCATTATGCTGCTACGGGCCTGATGACATAGATTTCATTGCTGAGTGATACTGCATTGTAAGTAAGTACCACAAGTTCTTTATCCATTTTTCACTTTCTGTGATATTGAACTTGTACTGTAAACGAGGTTCTTGTAAACAGAGGCGTTCCCAAACTTTGGGGTGGCTGTGTCTTTTTGATTTTAATTTCCCTAAGCTATAGGACCATAAGTGGAAGTGCCCTAGGCTCTGTTGCTTTGTTTTTTAGATGTTTCAGGAAACACCATACACTTCTCCCGAGTGTCTGTTGGCAATTTACATCCGCCCATCAGCATAACAAGGCTCCCAGTTCTCCATGGCCTGTCCTGCCTTTCTGGATTTTACACTTTTTTCAGATGGCCCTTTTGACCGGGGGGAAGTGAGACTTCATTGTAGTGCAGATTTCCTTTGCAAGCTTGCTTGGTTGGCCAAAAAGGGCGTATGCGTTTTTTCCTGAATATATTCAGGAAAAAACGCATACGCCCTTTTTGGCCAAGTGCATCATTGTGGACGTTCTGCCTCTTTTCCTATGCTTTCAATGCAATTCCAGTCTACCTCCTGAAATCGGTTTCCTGCAATTCTGCCCCGCTTTCAAGTCCTCTTGGCAGCCTTACTTCAGTATATTTTTGGACGATAGCTGTCATTTATAACTCTGCAGGTTTGTGAATTACAGTGCCCCTGAGCTCCTTTCTTCAACTCGCTTTCTTGTGAGCTGGCCGCAACACCGCAGGATGGCTTCAGGCCCTAATCTTGGTTCCGGCACGGCACGCTGAGCCTTTGGTTAATTCCTCTTCCTGGTGGGAAATGAGAGTTAAATTTGCCCGTCCAGACACCTCCAGCTAGTCTCTCATTGGTTCTCGCTATTCCTGTTCATCTTCCGCAGAAATTGCAAACTGGGCCAAACAGGAGGTTAAAGGGACTGACTCTCCAAGTCGGGGAGAGTGTTAGTAAAGCGTCTGGAATGTTGCACCCGAGTACCAGGGTACGAAAAAATGAGGACATATTTGAAACCTTCCCGATCATATGGTATACCATCTGGGTTCCCAAGCATGTTTTAGCTGTAGGAAGATTCCCTTAACCTGGAGTGTTGGGACCCTTGGACTGAGTAGCATGAAGTATTGCATTAAACTTTCGGCAGTTGCTCACCAAAGCTCCCAATGGGCCCCAAGTGTCCAGCCTTATGTCTTATCCAGCTGTGGGTTTATATGTGGTCAATCCAGGTTGCATCACAGCCCTGAGCGAATTTTGTAAGAATTCTCTCTTTCATTGTTTCAGCGTTTATTTTTAAAGTTATCTATAATGGGTTTAGCTCCTTTCACTGCTGTGTTTGTGCCGCTCTGCACACTTGATTCTTAGGAGATATATCAATACATGGGTTTTAAGATTCTTATTACTCAGATATATTTCTTGCGGTGTATAGGGGTGTTGAGGCCATTTCAGTTGAGCAAGGAGTAGCTCTTGTCTAATTCCTATTTGGTTTAGGAACTTTATCTGTGCTAATTTCAATCTCTGGTTTTATGCAGCACCCCAATCTCACCTTTCCCTTAAGCAAGCATAAGTGGTTTTCTAAATTTGAGACACTGTTCTGTTCTGTAATTCAGTCCTGTGTAGCCATATTTACCCTCCCTATTAAGTGATATCTTATGATGTTCTTTTTCTGTGTGACTTATTTCAGTTAGAATCATCATACCTGAATCCACTCATTATGCTGCTACTAGCCTTATTACATTGATTTCATGGTGAAGAGATATTCCATTGTACATAAGTACCACATCTTCTTTATCCATTGTTCACTTTCTGCGATGTTGAACTTGTACTGTAAACGAGGTTCTTGTAAACAGAGCCGCCCAAACTGTGGGTGGCTGTGTCTTGTTGATTTTAGATTTCCCTAGATATAGGACCATGAGTGGAAGTGCCCTATGCTCTGTTGCTTTGTTTTTTAGATGTTTCAGGAAACACCATACACTTCTCCAGAGTGGCTCTTGGCAATTTACACACTGCCCATCAGCGTATAAAGGCTCCCTGTTCTCCATGGCCTGTCCTGCATTTCTGGTTTTTACACTTTTTTCAGATGGCCCTTTTGACCGGGGGGAAGTGAGACTTCTTTGTAGTGCAGATTTCCTTTGCAAGCTTGCTTGGTTGCCCAAAAAGTGCGTATGCGTTTTTTCCTGAATATATTCAGGAAAAAACGCATACGCCCTTTTGGGCCAAGTGCATCATTGTCGAAATTCTGCCTCTTTTCATGTGCGTTAAAGCGAGTTCCAGTCTATCTCTTGAAATCTGTTTCTTGCAATTCTGTCGCTTTCAGTCCTCTTCTTTGCCTTACCTCAACATATTTTTGGACGATAGTTTTCATTTATAACTCTGCAGGTTTGTGAATTACAGTGCCCCTGAGCTCCATTTTTAACTCGCTTCTTTGTGAGCTGGCCTACAACCGCAGGATTGCTTCAGGCCCTATTTTGGTTCCGGCGAGGCACGCTGAGCCTTTGGTTAATTCTTACTTTAATGGGAAATAGAGTTAAATTTGCCCGTCCAGACACCTACAGCTAGTCTCTCATTGGTTCCCCTATTCCGTTCATCCTCCCAGAATTTGCAAACTGTGTGAAACAGAAGGTTAAAGCGCTGATTCTCCAAGTGGGGAGAGTGTTAGTAGCGTCTGGAATGTTGAACCGAGTACCAGGAGAGGAAAATGAGACATTTTAACACATCTCCCGATCACATGGTTGATACATACTCTGGGTTTCCATGCATGTTTTAGCTGAAGGAAGATCCTTGAACCTGCAGATTTGGGACCCATTGAATGGGTACCAGGCAATATGACTTAAAGGGTGTGCATTTGCTCACCAACCTCACATTTCTCTTAGCGCAAACAGTTTCCAGCCTTATGTCTCATCTGCTGTGGGTCTAGATGTGTTCAATCCATGTTGCATCACCGTCCCTGAGGAAAAGTGTAAGAGGTTTCTCTGTCTCTCTGCGTTTATTTTTTTCAATTTATTACTATATTGGTTTTAGTGATTTCAAGCTCTGTTTCTTGCTGCTGTACATCCACTGATTCACGTACAGAGAGACATCAATAAATTCTTTTCAGATTCTTACCAGTCGTATATATTCTTTTCGGTGACTTGAGTGTGCTGGTGCATTTCTTTTTAGCTACCGTGTAGGCCTTGTTGATTATCAGTTTGGTATTTGGAATGGTATCTTTGCTAATTTCACCTCTGGATGATGCCTAACCTCCCCACCTTTCCCGTTTAGCAGCCTTATGCGTGTTTTCTACATATTTGACTATGTTTTTGTTTTGTAATTTATTTCATGTGTAGCCATTTCGATTCAACTTAAGTGATATCTTATGATATGTGTCTTTTTCTTTTTGAATTCTGTCACTTAGAATGATCATACGTAACTCCTCGGAGTTGTTACAACTGGCCATATTTCATGATTTCCAGGCTGAATAATATTCCACTCTACCTAAGTACCACATCTATATCCATTTTTCCCTCCAGAGACATTTAAGTTATATAGTAGAGAGATCTTTAAACAGAGAGGGGTAAACATTGGGGTGCTGTGTCCTCTCGATTTGGTTTTTCCAAGATATACGCCCATGAGTGCAAGTGCCCTATGCTCTGTAGCTCATTTTTAGATGCTTTAGTAAACACAATACACTTCTCCAGAATGGCCGTTGGCAATATACATTTCCACTATAAGTCTCACAGGGCTCCCTCTTCTCGTGGCCTGTCCTGCATTTCTGTGTTTACGCTTTATGAGGATGGCTCTTTTGACTGATGCGAAGTGATATCTTTTGTAGTATGACTTCAGTGCCAACTGTTTGGTTGGCTAAAAAAGTGTATGCCCTTTTCTTGAATATATACAGAAAAGAACGCATACACCCTTTTTGGCCAACTGCAATGTTGGCAATGTCAGCTCCTTTTCTTGTGCTTAATGGCGAAGTCCTTTCTACCTCCTCAAATCCCTTTCCTGCCATTCTCCTTGCTTACAAGTCCTTTCTCTGACTTTCCTCAAGACATTTTCAGTGATGGATATTTCAACTCTTGCAGTTTTGTGAATTTTACTGCCCCTGAGTTCATTGTTCAACTCGTGTTTATGGGAACTGGCCACAAAGCAGCGGGATTCTTCAAGCCCTATACTGTTTCCATGGGCAACCCTTTAGCTTTGGTCAATCGCTTCCTGATTGGAAATTTAGAGGGACATGTGCCTGTATGAACACCTAGGATGGTCTCTCATGTTCCTCATCCTTCCGCTCATCTCTGGACAAATTCAAACTGTACGCAACAGGATGTTGACAGTGGACATCTCCAAGTGGGGGAGAGTTTAGTAAAGACGCTGGAGGGGTGAACCCGAGCACCAGGAGATGAGGAGAGAGATGCCTTTCCAAAAACTTTTTTCCCGATCAGATGGATATACCATCCTCTGGGTGTGTGACAGACATTTTAGCAGTAGGAAGAGTACCATTTAATTGTAAGGAGAACACCAGGGCTTTTTCAACATCAGTGTCTCCCCGAAACCCAAACTGGGGAAGTTTTAAGATACGGCTACACAGATGTTCATTAAGGGCCTTGGGAAAGTAGCAGAGTCCCCAAACTTTAGATGATGAAGTCTTCAGGTCAGAAGCACTCACCACCAACTTCCTTAGCTACACTTAAACTGTCATTGATAGATGATGTTCAATAAAAATATATATTCTTTTTAGATTATTCCCCTTATAGGTTATTGCAAAATGTTGAGGTAGTTCCCTGTGCTATACAGTAGTTCCTTGGTGATGATCATTTTATACATAGCAGTGTGTATGTGTTCATTCCAAACTGTTAAATTTATCCCTCCTCCACCCTTTTCACCTTTGGTAATAATAAATTATAAGTTTTTATACTTCTCAGAAATGGGGGAGCTGAAAGAGAGGTATCATTTTCAATGGAAAAGCATTTAAAACAAGATTGAAGGTTTAACCAAGATTCTTAGCTGTACATCCTTGGAAAGAAATCACTTCGTTTCTCGAATATTGACCTGACAAATAAGACAAACCTTTTCACAACTGCTATAAAAAGTGATGGAAATATCAAATGGAAGTGGTAAAAACATCTTATTTTACCCGAGCCTATACATGTTCTATGTGTAACTACAGTTTGGCTAACATCTGTCACTGAGGTTACAATAGTCTCAATTTCTGTTACTGATCCTCCAGAGGGGACCCCAACAAGTGTCCCCTGCCAGTGTCATGGGCCAACAGATCGAGACTGAGTTGATTCACAAGCAAAGGAAACTTTATATTTTGATCAGAGAATGGAGAGGTGAGAGCATGCAATACCCCGTGGGCTGTGGGCTGGCTGCTGTGTAGCGATCATTGTCAGATGTCAGTGGGAGGGAGGGAGGCGGACGGAGCTCTCGAGGCCGGGTGGCTGTAGCTCATGCTTATATCGTGGAGTCTGCACTGGACCACAGGAGCTGAAGGTGTGTCGACCCAGCCATTCTGCACTAGAAATCTGGGCTGAAGTGCAGGGTGGGAACCTCTGAATGCGGGGGGACCCTAGGGAGCACGTTGAA
>NW_022983360.1:0-147516 GCF_011762595.2 Tursiops truncatus
TCAACCGTGTGATCGGAGACGTGTTCAATATGTCTCAGTTTTCATACCCTGGTACTCGGTGGCAACATTCCAGACTCTTTACAACCTCTCCGACTGGAACAGTCAGTGCCTTTAACCTCCTGTTGGCCCATTTTGCACTTTCTGCGGAGGATGACAGGATAGGAGAACATGAGAGACTAGATGGAGGTTCTGAACGGGCAAATTTAACTCTCATGCCACCGGAAAGAGGAATTAACCAAAGCGCGCTGTAATGCCGGAATAGATTATGGCCTGAGCTTCCTGCGGTGTTGCCGGCAGCTTCACAAGAAAGTGATTTGAAGAAAGGAGCTCTAGGGGCTCTGTTTCACAAACCTGCAGAGTTACAAATGCAGCTTTCGTCAAAATAATACTGAAGTAAGGCTTGCAAGAGGACTTTGAAGGGGGCAGATGCAGGATACCGATTTCAGAGGTAATGGAATTGCATTGAAGCGTAGAACAAGAGCATAACGCCACAATGATGCCTTGGCCAAAAGGCATTGCGTTTTTTCCTGAATATATTCAGGAAAAAACGCCATACGCCCTTTTGAGCCAACCAGCAAGCTTGCAAAGGAAAATCTGCACTACAATGCAGTCTCATTTCCGCCGGTCAAAAAGGGCCTCCAGAAATAGGTGTAAAATTGCAGAAAGGCAGGACAGGCCATGGAGAACTGGGAGCCTTGTTATGCTGATGGGCTTGATGTAAATTGCCAACAGACACTCAAGAAAGCGGAGTAAGTGTATGGTGTTTTTCCTGAAACATCTAAAAACAAAGCAACAGAGCTAGGGCACTTCCCACTTAGGTCCCTATAGCTTAGGGAAATGAATATCAAAAGACACAGCAACCCCAAAATTTGGGACGGCTCTTTTTTACAGGAATCTCTTCCTACGGCACAAGTTAAATATCCCATAGAGCCATAAGGATAAAGAAGTTGCGGTCTTTCTGTCAACAGAATACCACTCAGCAATGAAATCATATGTCCCCTAGGCCCGTACAGCATAATGCGTGATTGAGCACGATGATTCTAAGTGAATAATCACACAGAAAAGACTCATAAGGTATCCTAATACACGGAAGTGAACTTGGCTACACATGAACTGAATTACAAACAGAACAGGGTCCTCAAGTTTAGAAAACCAACTATTCCTGCTTAAGGGTAGAGGTTAGTTGGGGTGCTGCATAAGCAGAGTTTGAAATTAGCACGATACCGTTTCCCATAAGCCACATATGTAATAGACAAGAGCTTATCCCCTTGCCACGAAATGGATTTCAACGATTGGGAGGTATCCCTCACAACTGTAGAATAGGCATCATTGAAAATCTACAAACAAAAAATGCCTGGAAAGGGTGTGGAGAAAGGAACCCTCTTCACTATTGTTGGGGATATAAATTGTACAGTCATTATGGCGAACAATATGGTATTTCTTAAGAAACTAACACTAGAATGACCATTGATGATACAGCAATCCTGTACTGGACATATACCCGACAAAACCATAAATCAAAGAGTCTTCACCGCACTGTTCATTGCAACACTATTACAATATCCTAGTTATGGAAGCAACCTAAATGGCCCACAGACAGACCAATGCTAAAGCTGTGGTACATATATAAAATGGAATATCAATCATCCAGGAAAGGAATGAATGGGGTCATTTGTAGAGACGTCGCTGGATCTAGAGACTGTCATACAGAGTGAAGTAAGTCAGAAAGAGAAAAGCCACATCTTGTATATTCACATGCATATAATTGAACCTAGAAAAATGTACAGATTAACCATTTTGCAAGGCATAAAAGAGCACAGAGTATACAGAAACGTATGGACAACAAGGGGGGAAAGCCATGTTGTGGGGTGGTGGTGGGAGGTAGTTGAGAGACTGGGATTGGCATTATACATTTATATGTATAAAATATAACGCCATAAGAACCTGCAATTAAAAATCTAAAATAAAGTCTAAATTAAAAGAAATAAAATTTTAAAAATAAAACAGAAAGTGACAATTATCCCCATGCACATGGCATTGTATTTCTATGACTAAATTGTTTCATGCTTTATCTGTAAATAACAAAAACAGGGATAAATCTTCCTTGAACCAAAAACAAAAGAGAAGAAAAAAACACAGAACCCACCATTTACCAGGGAAACCGTATCAGTACTTGCTCCAGTTGTAAACATTCTAGTTGGTCGTGGTGGGAATCGTCTCCCATTCACCAGCAGCCCCCACGCAACACGCGCCTCATTGAAAAGCTGGGGGCACCGTGCCGATGCTCTGTGAGTAAACACCGTGAAAAAAACTGAGCCCCAGCCATTTGCTGCTGGCTATTCCCACCCGTCACAGGTAAAACACCTGAAGATTACAAGGACTTGAAGCCTAGAGGAAGGGCCTAGAGCCACCGCGTGACAGCATGCCGCCGACTTGGTGCCTGCATGCAGCCAGGATGGTCCTGGCCCTGGGTGCTCTTTCTGGACGATTTCCATTTCCCTGCCTGAGATACCCGTCCTGTCCCCTGCCCCCACTGCTTTTTTCCGTCTCAACTCTGCCCAGGAGAAATTCCAGCAGCAGGTATGGTGACACATCCTCTTCTTTAGCAGGTGCCAGCCTGGCAACTGCTGCAGAAGTCCAGCAGAGCCCCACTCACACTGGGCCACCCACAAAGCCGTGCCTCTCACTCCCGCCCACCAGCCCAGCCCCGAGACTGCTGACAGGGCAAGAAAATGGCGTCAGCACGGCTGCAGGGCTCTTGCTGCCTGGAGTGTATTTATATTGATCTCAACCCAGGCACACCTGGTGTGGCTGGCCGCACTGTAAGGCTGCCCCAGTCAGCCACTCATCCCCCTCAGGGGCTCACATTTGCAGAAAATGAACTTGCTGAACCGCCAGGTCCAAGAACAGGTGTGGGCTCCTTAGAGTCAGGATAGACAAGGGGCTGCAGCTTTGGCTTGTTTTCTAATCATTTTATCTGGCCCATGAGTGGGAGACAACTTCAAGAAACCCTCTCCTAATGAGAGGAACCCAGAGTCAGGCAGAGAGGGGTGGGTGGTGGTTGGAGACATAGGCCTGGTGCCCCGGGTGCAGTGAAGTCTCTGGAAGACCAGGTGAGGGAGGCCTCACGGAGTGATGCCCAGGGTCACAGAACCTGTCGCAGCTGCTGTTTGTTGTTCAAGTCCTTCTCTGAGGTGCTCGTGTTCAGCTCTGGCGACAGGTTAGCTGGGTGCTCTGCAATGAGGGCTATGTGCACGGTTCCTGTGTGCCCAGCCCTGCCCGGTACTGCAAGGTAGCTCTGTATCCTGGGAGGGCTGACCACGAGAGCCCCGTGGGCTGGGGTGGGGGTGGGGTACCTGCCCAGGGTGAGCTCCATATTCTGGGATTGTCTGACCACGAGAGCCCATGGGCTGCTGGGGACCTGGTAAAGGATGTCAGGACAGTCAGTGAAGCCCCGAGGATATACCTCCAGTTGCTCCTAATTCCTACACCCTGCTGGTCATTCTACCAACCACCAGGACATGGTATTCTGTATTAGTCTTCAATGATCCTTCTTTTGTATTCCATTAGTCCCAGAGTCACAAGAAATTTTGGCTTGTGAGTGGCAGGACTCACATTACAACTAAAATACTTCGGCCGTCTGGCCACCAAGGGTGCAAAATTCCCACACCATCTTTGGGGAAAGCTTAGCTAAAGACCTAAAAGTTCTACCTCTGGAAAAGACAACCTCCTTCATATGCAGACGACATTCTGATCACCAGCCCTACTAAGGAGGCCTCTGAACTACCAACCAATAAAGATAGATAGTTGTCCAAGAAAAAGCTCAATATCACAGACTGCGGTGACCTGCCTGGGCTTCATTCTTCACAGAAGGTCAGAGAAAGCCCATCCGGAAAGGGAAGAAACCATTTTCAGCCTTACCCCCTTTCTAAAACTAGAAGACAGCTTAGGTGTTCCTGGGGAGGCCAGGGTTTGCTGCTTCTGGATCCCTAACTACAGTCTACTAGCTGGGCCTCTATATGAAACACTGAAAGGAAAAGATGATGATCCTTTTGAATAGAATCCAGAGTGGCCTTTCAAGAATGAAAGAGCAGTCAATTCAGACCCTTGCCCTGGAACTCCCTAATTTACTAAACCCTTTGCCATTTACATCCCGTGGAAAGGTGAAATCGCCATTTGGAGAATTAGTGCAACAACTGGGACCACTTGAAATGGACAATGCAAGAATTGCCATCCAGGTAGGATAAACTACGGTCACTAAGGGGCTTGCCCACTGCCACATCTGGCCAAGATACTGGCGGTATCTAAAAACCTGGAAATCAGCAGCCCAAAGGCCGCCTCCCTCCTAAGGGAAAAGGACCCCACGTTGATCCTAACCACCAACCATGCCCTGAAGTTGCAGGTTTCGCTCCGTGGCACACCGACCTCGAGTGAGGAGGCCCTCCAACTCCAACATCCAGAGAGATAACGGGGGCAACAGGGCACCATGACGACTCGTGTGAACATCACTTTGACCTGGGTTTCTCTCATAAAAACAAGAGTGTGTCCCAAAAGAGTAGACTACTGCTTGCAGGACTTACTGACACCAGATGGGAGCTAATAATCTTGGCGGGGAACAGTATACCACACTGTCACCATAGAAAAGCCTACAGGACACCGTGATGCTGGTGGGCCATAAGACCGGCTGGACTCCTGTTTACTTCAAAGGCTGTTGACTCAGTAGCCATCAGGGTCCTTGGTCACCACTGACCCTGGACTGTCTGGAGTTGAGCGGGCAGGGCTCTGACACCTGGTGCTGTTGTACGTTAATTCAGGGCCTAATGAAAGAAAGCGCAGACTCTGGTCAGAGCATCTAGGCTGGCAGAGACGGTCAGCCTAAGGTGGCCGAACAATGTGGGGCGGGGTGAAACCGCCCCCACAGCGTCTCTGCACATCTCTTTCCTGGACCCTTAAAGTCATTAGAATCTATAACACTTCCAATGCTGGTGCTCAGGTGGACGAGCATTGAGGCAGGGGTCCTGGGACAATCAACGTCACCGGGAGGCTGCTGGGGAGAAGCTCTGACCCTCGCCCCAGGGTATGAGGGCTCCCAACTCAGCCTCAGCATTTACAGAGGAAGGTTCTGCACCCTCAGCACTCCAAGAATGAGGAACGGGACAAAAGGCAGAGGAGGGGTTTGTCCCCAGCAAGCCATTAAAAATCCTGGGAGATAAAAATAGAATCTGGGCAATAATCAGTCTAACCTTTTTTATCCTTTGTGCTTGTCTAATTTCACGTGCTCCTAGGGTCCCGCATGCAGAGGTTCCACACCCGGCACTTCAGACCAGATTCCTAGTGCGAATGGCTGGGTCCGACACCTCAGCTCCTGGGGCCCAGTGCAGACTCCACGATATAGAGCCTGAGCTACAGCCAACCCGGCCCTCGAGAGCTCCTGCCGCTCCCTCCCTCCCACTGACTCTGACAGGATCTCTACAAACAGCACCCAGCCCACAGCCCCGGGTAGTGCATGCTCTCACCTCTCCATTCTCTGATCAAAATATAAGTTTCCTTTGCTTGTGAACCAACTCAGTCTCGATCTGTTTGGCCCCAATGACACTGGGCAGGGGGACACTTGTTGGGGTCCACTCTGGGAGGATCAGTACAGAAATTGAGACTTTGTAACCTCAATGAACAGAATGTGTGAGCCAACTGTAGTTAACATAGAACAGTGTATAAGGCTCGGTAAAAAATAGATTTTTTAACACTTCCATTTGATATTTCATCACTTTTTTATAGCAAGTTCAGTGAAAAGGTTTGTCTTTTTTGCAGGTCATATTAGAGAAACGAAGTGATTTCTTTCCAAGGATGTACAGCTAATAATCTTGGTTAAACCTTCATCTTGTTTTAACTGCTTTTCCATTGAAAATGATACCTCTCTTTCAGCTCCCCCCTTTCTGAGAAGTATAAAATCTTATAATTTATTATTACCAAAGGGAAAGGTGGGAGGAGGGATAAATTAACAGTTTGGAATGAACACATACACACTGCTTGTATAAAATAGATCATCAACAAGGACTACTGTATAGCACAGGAACTCACTCAACATTTTGCAATAACCTATAAGGGAAAAATCTGAAAGAATAGATATTTTTATTGACATCATCTATCATGACAGTTAAAGTGTAAGCCTAAGGGAACTGGTGGTGAGTGCTTCTGACCTGAAGACTTCAATCATCTAAAGTTTGGACTCTGCCTACTTCCCAAGGCCCTTAATGAACATATTGTAACCGTGAGCTTAAAAATTCCCCAGTTTGGGTTTCGGAGACACTGATTTTGAAAAAGCCCTGGTGTTCTCCTTACATGAATGGACTCTTCCTACTGCTAAAACATGTCTGTCACACCCAGAGGATGGTATACCGTCTGATCGGGAAGAGTTTTGGAAAAGGCATCTCATCTCCTCATCTCCTGGTGCTCGGGTTCACCCCTCCAGCGTCTTTACTAACAGTCTCCCCACTTGGAGATGTCAGCACTGTCAACATCCTGTTGCGTACAGTTTGGAATTTGTCCAGAGGATGAAGCGGAAGGATGAGGAACAATGAGAGACAAGTCCTAGGTGTTCAGACAGGCACATGTCCTCTAATTTCCACTCAGGAAGACGAATTGACCCAAGGCTAGGGTTTGCCCATGGAAACAGTATAGGGCTTGAGGAAATCCCGCTGCTTTGTGGTCAGTTCCCATAAACACGAGTTAACAATGGACTCAGGGAGTAAAATTCACAAAACTGCAGAGTTGAAAATATCCTCACTGAAAAATGTCTTGAAGGAAGTCAGAGAAAAGGACTTGTAAGCAAGGGAGAATGGCAGGAAAGGGATTTGAGGAGGTAGAAAGGACTCGCCATTAAGCACAAGAAAAGGAGCTGAACATTGCCAACATTGCAGTTGGCCAAAAAGGGTGTATGCGTTCTTTTCTGTATATTCAAGAAAAGGCATACACTTTTTTAGCCAACCAAACAGGTGGCACTGGAAGTCAATACTACAAAAATATCACTTTGCATCAGTCAGAAGAGCCATCCTCATAAAGCGTAAACAACAGAAATGCAGGACAGGGCAACGAGAAGAGGGAGCCCTGTGAGACTTATAGTGGAAATGTATATTGCCAACGGCCATTCTGGAGAAGTGTATTGTGTTTACTAAAGCATCTAAAATGAGCTACAGAGCATAGGGCACTTGCACTCATGGGCGTATATCTTGGGAAAAACAAAAATCGAGAGGACACAGGCACCCCAATGTTTACCCCCTCTCTGTTTAAAAGATCCTCGACTAGGATATAACTTAAATGTCTCTGGGGGAAAAAATGGATAGAGATGTGGTACTTAGGTAGAGTGGAATATTATTCAGCCTGGAAATCAATGAATATGGCCAGTTGTAACAACTCCGGAGGAGTTACGTATGATCATTCTAAGTGACAGAATTCAAAAGAAAAAGACACATATCATAAGATATCACTTAAAGGTGGAATCCAAAATGGCTACACATGAAATAAATTACAAAACAAAACATAGTCAAATATGTAGAAAACACGCATAAGGCTGCTAAACGGGAAGGTGGGGAGGGGTGAGGCATCATCCAGGAGGTTGAAATTAGCAAAGATACCATTCCAATACCAACTGATAATCAACAAGGCCTACACGGTAGCTAAAAGAACTGCACTCAGCACACTCAAGTCACCGGAAAAAGAATATATACGACTGGTAAGAATCTGAAAAGAATTTATTGATGTCTCTCTGTACGTGAATCAAGTGATGTACAGCAGCAAGAAAGAGCTTTGAAAATCAGCTGTAAACAATATAGTAATAAATTGAAAAAAATAAACGACAGAGAGACAGAGAAAACCTCTTACAACTTTTCCTCAGGGACGGTGATGCAACATGGATTGAACACATCTAGACCCACAGCAGGATGAGACATAAGGCTGGAAACTGTTTGCGCTAAGAGAAATGAGGTTGGGTGAGGAAATGCACACCCTTTAAAGTAATACTACCTGGTACCCATTCAATGGGTCCCAAATCTGCAGGTTCAAGGGATCTTCCTACAGCTAAAACATGCATGGAAAACCCAGAGGACTGTACACCATGTGATCGGGAGATGTGTCTAAAATGCACCTCATTTATCCTCTCCTGGTGCTCCTGTTCACCATTCCAGCCACGCTACTTAGATCTCCCCACTTGGAGAATCAGCACATTTAACTTCTGTTTCACACACATTTTGCAAATTGTGAGGAGGATGAACGGAAGGGGAACCAATGAGAGAAGAGTTGTAGGGGTTTGGACGGGCACATATCACTCTAATTTCCCATTAGAATAAGAATTAAAGAAAGGCTCAGCCTGCCTCGCCGGAGCCAAAATAGGGCCTGAAGCAATCCTGCGGGTTTGAGGCCAGCTCACAAAGAGCAACTTAAAAATGGAGCTCAGGGTCACTGCAATTCACAAACCTGCAGAGTTATAAATGAAAACTAACGTCCAAAAATATGTTGAGGTAAGGCAAAGAAGAGGATCTGAATGCAAGACAGAATTGCAAGAAACAGATTTCAAGAGATAGATTGGACTCGTCTTAACGCACATGAAAAGCGGCAGAATTTCGACAATGATGCAGTTGGCCCAAAAGGGCGTATGCGTTTTTTCCTGATTATATCCAGGAAAAAACGCATACGCACTTTATGGGCAACGAAGCAAGCAAGCAATGCAAATGTGCACAACAAAGAAGTCTCACTTCCCACCGGTCAAAAGGGCCATCCTAAAAAATTGTAAAAACCAGAAATGCAGGACAGGCCATGGAGAACTGGAGCTTTATACGCTGATGGGCAGTGTGTGAACTGCCGAGAGCCACTCTGGAGAAGTGTATGGTGGTTCCTAAATCATCTAAAAAACAGAGCTACAGAGCATAGGACACTTCCAATCATGGAGTATATCTAGGGAATTCTAAAATCACAAGACACAAGCACACCACAGTTTAGGGCTACTCTGTTTACAAGAACCTCAACTTCAGTACACCTTAATATCCCAGGAAAGAGAACAATGGATAAAGAGATGTGGTACTTATGTACAATGGAATATCTCTTCACCATGAAATCAATGTATAGGCTAGTAGAAGGATAAAGATGGATTTAGGTCCGATAATACTACTTGAAATAAGTCAAACAGAAAAAGAACATATCATAAGATATCACTTATAAGGGGGGTAAATATGGCTGCACAAGAAATGAATTACAGAACAGACAGTGTCTCACATTTAGAAAACACACTTATGTCAGCTTAAGGGAAAGAGAGTGGGTGATGCATAAAACAGAGTTTGAAATTAGCACAGATACCGTTCAATAAACCAAATAGGTATTAGACAAGATCTACACCTTGCTCAATGAACTGGCTCAACACACCCTATACACCGCAGAGATATATCTGAGAATAAGAATCTTAAAACCCTGTATTGATATATCTCCATAAGGGAATCAAGTGTGTGCAGAGCGCACAAACACAGCAGTGAAAATGAGCTAAACCCCATTATAGAAATAATTTTAAAAACAAAACGCTGAACAATGAAAGAGAGAAAAATTCTTACAAAATTCGCTCAGGGGCTGTGATGCACCTGGATTGACCACATATAACCCACAGCTGGATAAGACATAAGGCTGGACACTTGGGGCTGACAGGATTGGTGAGCTTTGGTGAGCAACTGCCGAAAGTTTAATGCAATACTTCATGCTACTCATTCCAAGGGTCCCAACACTCCAGGTTGAAGGGATCTTCCTACAGCTAAACCATGCTGGGAAACCCAGAGACTGGTATACCATGTGATCGGGAAAGGTTTCAAACGCACCTCATTTTTCCTCTCCTGGGGCTCCGGTCACATTCCAGCCGCTTTACTAACAACATCCCCACTTGGAGAGTCAGTGCCTTTAAGTCCTGTTTGGCACAGTTTGCAATTTCTGCAGAGAGATGAATGGAATAGGGGAACCAATGAGAGACTAGCTGGAGGTTTCAACGGGCACATTTAACTCTAATTTCACATCAGGAAGAAGAATTAACCAAAGGCTCAGCGTGCCCCAGAAGAAAAATAGGGCTTGAAGAATCCTGCGGTTTGCGGCCAGGCCACAAAAAAAGAGTTGAAAAAGGAGCTCAGGGCACTGTAATTCACAAACCTGCAGAGTTATAAATGACAGCTATCGTCCAAAAATAGATTGAAGTAAGGCTGCCAAGAGGACTTGAAAGCGGGGCAGAATTGCAGGAAACCGATTTCAGGAGGTAGACTGGAATTGCATTGAAAGCATAGGAAAAGAGGCAGAACGTCCACAATGATGCACTTGGCCAAAAAGGGCGTATGCGTTTTTTCCTGAATATATTCAGGAAAAAACGCATACGCCCTTTTTGGCCAACCAAGCAAGCTTGCAAAGGAAATCTGCACTACAATGAAGTCTCACTTCCCCCCGGTCAAAAGGGCCATCTGAAAAAAGTGTAAAATCCAGAAAGGCAGGACAGGCCATGGAGAACTGGGAGCCTTGTTATGCTGATGGGCGGGATGTAAATTGCCAACAGCCACTCGGGAGAAGTGTATGGTGTTTCCTGAAACATCTAAAAAACAAAGCAACAGAGCCTAGGGCACTTCCACTTATGGTCCTATAGCTTAGGGAAATTAAAATCAAAAAGACACAGCCACCCCAAAGTTTGGGACGGCTCTGTTTACAAGAACCTCGTTTACAGTACAAGTTCAACATCGCAGAAAGTGAAAAATGGATAAAGAAGTTGTGGTATTTACTTACAAAGCAATATCACTCAGCAATGAAATCTGTGTCATCAGGCCCTTAGCAGCACAATGAGTGGATTCAGGTATGATGATTCTAACTGAAATAAGTCACACAGAAAAAGAAACATCATAAGATATCAGTAATACACGGAATGTAAACTTGGCTACACAGGAACTGAATTACAGAACAGAACAGGGTCTCAAATTTAGAAAACCAACTTATGCTTGCTTAAGGGTAAAGGTGAGTTGGGGTGCTGCATAAAACCAGAGATTGAAATGAGCACAGATAAAGTTCCTTAAGCCAAATATGGAATAGACAAGAGCTACTCCTTGCTCAACGAAATGGACTCAACACCCATATTAAACGCCTAAGAATGTACCTGACTAGTAAGTATCTTAAAACCTATGGATTGCTATGTCTCCGAAAGAGAATCAAGCATGTGTACAGGGGCATAAACGCAGCAGTGATAGGATTGGAGAGGTTCGGTGAGCAAATGAAGACCCTTTGAAGTCATATTGCATGGTACCCATTCCACGGGTCTCAACTCTCCAGGTTTAAGGTATTCTTCCTTCAGCTAAAACATGCATGTGGAACCCAGAGTATGATCAACCATGTGATCGGGAGACGTGTTCAAATATGTCTCAGTTTTCCTCCCCTGGTACTCGGGTGCAACATTCCAGACGCTTTACTAACACTCTCCCCACTTGGAGAGTCAGCCCTTTAACCTCCTGTTTGGCCCAGTTTGCAATTTCTGCGGAAGATGAACAGGAATAGCGAGAACCAATGAGAGACTAGCTGGAGGTGTCTGGACGGGCAAATTTAACTCTCATTTCCCACCAGGAAGAGGAATTAACCAAAGGCTCAGCGTGCCGTGCCGGAACCAGATTAGGGCCTGAAGCCATCCTGCGGTGTTGCGGCCAGCTCAAAGAAAGCGAGTTGAAGAAAGGAGCTCAGGGGCACTGTAATTCACAAACCTGCAGAGTTATAAATGACAGCTATCGTCCAAAAATAGACTGAAGTAAGGCTGCCAAGAGGACTTGAAAGCGGGGCAGAATTGCAGGAAACCGATTTCAGGAGGTAGACTGGAATTGCATTGAAAGCATAGGAAAAGAGGCAGAACGTCCACAATGATGCACTTGGCCAAAAAGGGCGTATGCGTTTTTTCCTGAATATATTCAGGAAAAAACGCATACGCCCTTTTTGGCCAACCAAGCAAGCTTGCAAAGGAAATCTGCACTACAATGAAGTCTCACTTCCCCCCGGTCAAAAGGGCCATCTGAAAAAAGTGTAAAATCCAGAAAGGCAGGACAGGCCATGGAGAACTGGGAGCCTTGTTATGCTGATGGGCGGGATGTAAATTGCCAACAGACACTCGGGAGAAGTGTATGGTGTTTCCTGAAACATCTAAAAAACAAAGCAACAGAGCCTAGGGCACTTCCACTTATGGTCCTATAGCTTAGGGAAATTAAAATCAAAAAGACACAGCCACCCCAAAGTTTGGGACGCCTCTGTTTACAAGAACCTCGTTTACAGTACAAGTTCAACATCGCAGAAAGTGAAAAATGGATAAAGAAGTTGTGGTATTTACTTACAAAGCAATATCACTCAGCAATGAAATCTATGTCATCAGGCCCTTAGCAGCACAATGAGTGGATTCAGGTATGATGATTCTAACTGAAATAAGTCACACAGAAAAAGAAACATCATAAGATATCAGTAATACACGGAATGTAAACTTGGCTACACAGGAACTGAATTACAGAACAGAACAGGGTCTCAAATTTAGAAAACCAACTTATGCTTGCTTAAGGGAAAGGTGAGTTGGGGTGCTGCATAAAACCAGAGATTGAAATGAGCACAGATAAAGTTCCTTAAGCCAAATATGGAATAGACAAGAGCTACTCCTTGCTCAACGAAATGGACTCAACACCCCATATTAAACGCCTAAGAATGTACCTGACTAGTAAGTATCTTAAAACCTATGGATTGCTATGTCTCCGAAAGAGAATCAAGCATGTGTACAGGGGCATAAACGCAGCAGTGATAGGATTGGAGAGGTTCGGTGAGCAAATGAAGACCCTTTGAAGTCATATTGCATGGTACCCATTCCACGGGTTTCAACTACCCAGGTTTAAGGTATTCTTCCTTCAGCTAAAACATGCATGTGGAACCCAGAGTATGATCAACCATGTGATCGGGAGACGTGTTCAAATATGTCTCAGTTTTCCTCCCCTGGTACTCGGGTGCAACATTCCAGACGCTTTACTAACACTCTCCCCACTTGGAGAGTCAGCCCTTTAACCTCCTGTTTGGCCCAGTTTGCAATTTCTGCGGAAGATGAACAGGAATAGCGAGAACCAATGAGAGACTAGCTGGAGGTGTCTGGACGGGCAAATTTAACTCTCATTTCCCACCAGGAAGAGGAATTAACCAAAGGCTCAGCGTGCCGTGCCGGAACCAGATTAGGGCCTGAAGCCATCCTGCGGTGTTGCGGCCAGCTCACAAGAAAGCGAGTTGAAGAAAGGAGCTCAGGGGCACTGTAATTCACAAACCTGCAGAGTTATAAATGACAGCTATCGTCCAAAAATAGACTGAAGTAAGGCTGCCAAGAGGACTTGAAAGCGGGGCAGAATTGCAGGAAACCGATTTCAGGAGGTAGACTGGAATTGCATTGAAAGCATAGGAAAAGAGGCAGAACGTCCACAATGATGCACTTGGCCAAAAAGGGCGTATGCGTTTTTTCCTGAATATATTCAGGAAAAAACGCATACGCCCTTTTTGGCCAACCAAGCAAGCTTGCAAAGGAAATCTGCACTACAATGAAGTCTCACTTCCCCCGGTCAAAAGGGCCATCTGAAAAAAGTGTAAAATCCAGAAAGGCAGGACAGGCCATGGAGAACTGGGAGCCTTGTTATGCTGATGGGCGGGATGTAAATTGCCAACAGACACTCGGGAGAAGTGTATGGTGTTTCCTGAAACATCTAAAAAACAAAGCAACAGAGCCTAGGGCACTTCCACTTATGGTCCTATAGCTTAGGGAAATTAAAATCAAAAAGACACAGCCACCCCAAAGTTTGGGACGGCTCTGTTTACAAGAACCTCGTTTACAGTACAAGTTCAACATCGCAGAAAGTGAAAAATGGATAAAGAAGTTGTGGTATTTACTTACAAAGCAATATCACTCAGCAATGAAATCTATGTCATCAGGCCCTTAGCAGCACAATGAGTGGATTCAGGTATGATGATTCTAACTGAAATAAGTCACACAGAAAAAGAAACATCATAAGATATCAGTAATACACGGAATGTAAACTTGGCTACACAGGAACTGAATTACAGAACAGAACAGGGTCTCAAATTTAGAAAACCAACTTATGCTTGCTTAAGGGAAAGGTGAGTTGGGGTGCTGCATAAAACCAGAGATTGAAATGAGCACAGATAAAGTTCCTTAAGCCAAATATGGAATAGACAAGAGCTACTCCTTGCTCAACGAAATGGACTCAACACCCCATATTAAACGCCTAAGAATGTACCTGACTAGTAAGTATCTTAAAACCTATGGATTGCTATGTCTCCGAAAGAGAATCAAGCATGTGTACAGGGGCATAAACGCAGCAGTGATAGGATTGGAGAGGTTCGGTGAGCAAATGAAGACCCTTTGAAGTCATATTGCATGGTACCCATTCCACGGGTCTCAACTCTCCAGGTTTAAGGTATTCTTCCTTCAGCTAAAACATGCATGTGGAACCCAGAGTATGATCAACCATGTGATCGGGAGACGTGTTCAAATATGTCTCAGTTTTCCTCCCCTGGTACTCGGGTGCAACATTCCAGACGCTTTACTAACACTCTCCCCACTTGGAGAGTCAGCGCCTTTAACCTCCTGTTTGGCCCAGTTTGCAATTTCTGCGGAAGATGAACAGGAATAGCGAGAACCAATGAGAGACTAGCTGGAGGTGTCTGGACGGGCAAATTTAACTCTCATTTCCCACCAGGAAGAGGAATTAACCAAAGGCTCAGCGTGCCGTGCCGGAACCAGATTAGGGCCTGAAGCCATCCTGCGGTGTTGCGGCCAGCTCACAAGAAAGCGAGTTGAAGAAAGGAGCTCAGGGGCACTGTAATTCACAAACCTGCAGAGTTATAAATGACAGCTATCGTCCAAAAATAGACTGAAGTAAGGCTGCCAAGAGGACTTGAAAGCGGGGCAGAATTGCAGGAAACCGATTTCAGGAGGTAGACTGGAATTGCATTGAAAGCATAGGAAAAGAGGCAGAACGTCCACAATGATGCACTTGGCCAAAAAGGGCGTATGCGTTTTTTCCTGAATATATTCAGGAAAAAACGCATACGCCCTTTTTGGCCAACCAAGCAAGCTTGCAAAGGAAATCTGCACTACAATGAAGTCTCACTTCCCCCCGGTCAAAAGGGCCATCTGAAAAAAGTGTAAAATCCAGAAAGGCAGGACAGGCCATGGAGAACTGGGAGCCTTGTTATGCTGATGGGCGGGATGTAAATTGCCAACAGACACTCGGGAGAAGTGTATGGTGTTTCCTGAAACATCTAAAAAACAAAGCAACAGAGCCTAGGGCACTTCCACTTATGGTCCTATAGCTTAGGGAAATTAAAATCAAAAAGACACAGCCACCCCAAAGTTTGGGACGGCTCTTTTTACAAGAACCTCTTTACAGTACAAGTTAAATATCGCAGAGAGCAAAAATGGATAAAGAAGTTGTGGTACTTACTGTACAACAGAATATCACTCAGCAATGAAATCTATGTCATCAGGCCCTAGCAGCATAATGAGTGGATTCAGGTACGATGATTCTAACTGAAATAAGTCACACAGAAAAAGAAACATCATAAGATATCACTAATACACGGAATGTGAACTTGGCTACACAGGAACTGAATTACAAAACAGAACAGGGTCTCAAATTTAGAAAACCAACTTATGCTTGCTTAAGGGGGAAGGTGAGTTGGGGTGCTGCATAAAAGCAGAGTTTGAAATTAGCACAGATACCGTTCCATAAGCCAAATATGTAATAGACAAGAGCTACCCCTTGCTCAACGAAATGGATTCAACAATGAGGTATCACCTCACACCTGGTTGAATAGGCATCATTGAAAATCTACAAACAAAAAATGCTGGAAAGGGTGTGGAGAAAAGGAACCCTCTCCCAGTATTGTTGGGAATATAAATTGATACATTCCTTATGGAGAACAATATGGAATTTCTTAAGAAACTAACAATAGAATTACCATATGATACAGCAATCCCAGTACTGGACATATACCCAGACAAAACCATAAATCCAAAAGAGTCATTCACCGCAATGTTCATTGCATCACTATTTACAATATCGAGGTAATGGAAGCAACCTCAATGCCCACAGACAGACGAATGCATAAAGCTGTGGTACATATATAAAATGGAATATTACTAAGCCATGAAAAGGAATGAAATTGGGTCATTTGTAGAGACGTAGATGGATCTAGAGACTGTCATACAGAGTGAAGTAAGTCAGAAAGAGAAAAACAAATCTTGTATATTCATGCATATATGTGGAACCTAGAAAAACTGTACAGATTAACCATTTTGCAAGGCATAAATAGAGCAACAGATGTAGACAACAAACTTATGGACAACAAGGGGGAAAGCTGTTGGGGGGGTGGTGGTGGGAGGAGTTGAGAGACTGGGATTGGCAAGTATACATTTATATGTATAAAATAGATAACCAATAAGAACCTGCTGTATAAAAATATAAAATAAAATTCAAAATTAAAAAGAAATAAAATTTAAAAAATAAAACAGAAAAAACAATTATTCCCTGCACATACATGTATTTACAGATATAAATTATTTCCATGCTTATATCTGTAAATACAAAAAAGAGGAATAAAATCTACCTTGAACCAAAAACGAAAAAGAGAAAAAAAACACAGAACCCACCAGTTACACAGAGGAAAACCGTATCAGGGCACTTGCTCCAGTTGTAAACAATTCTGAAGTTGGTCAGTGGTGGGAATCGTCTTCCCATTCAGCCAGCAGCCCCACGCAACAAAGCGTCCTCATTGCAAAGCTGGGGCACCGTGCCGAGGCATCTGTGAGTAAACGTGAGCTGAGCCCCAGGCCAGTTGCTGCTGAAACTATTCCCACCCGTTCCCAGGTAAAACACACCTGAATTATACAAGGACTTGAAAGCCTAGAGGAAGGGCCATAGAGCCACACGAGTGACAGCATGCCGGCCGACTTGGTGCCTGCAGGCCAGCCAGGATGGTCCTGGCCCTGGGTGCTCTTCTGGAAGAGTTCCATTTCCCTGCCTGAGATACCCGTCCTGTCCCTGCCCCCCTGCTTTTTTCCTTCCTCACCTCTGCCCAGGGAGAAATTCCAGCAGCAGGTATGGGTGACACATCCTCTTCTTTAGCAGGTGGCAGCCTGGCAACTGCTGCAGAAAGTCCAGCAGAGCCCCACTCACACTGGGGCCACCCACAAAGCCGTGGGCCTCTCACTCCCTCCCAACCAGCCCAGCCCCGAGACCTGCTGACAGGGCAGAGAAAATGGCGGCAGGCACGGCTGCAGGGGCTCTTGCTGCCTGGAGTGGTATTTATATTGATCTCAACCACGGCACACCTGGGGAGGGCTGGCCGGCACGGTAAGGCTGCCCAGGTCAGCCAATCATCACCCCTCAGGGGCTCACAGTTGCAGAAAATGGAACTTGCTGAACCGGCCAGGTCAAGGAACAGGTGTGGCTCCTGAGAGTCAGATAGACAAGGGGGCTGCAGCTTTGGCTTGTTTTCTAATCATTTTATCTGGCCCAGTGAGTGGGGAGACAACTTCAAGAAAAACCCTCTCCTAATGAGAGGAACCCAGGAGTCAGGGAGAGGAGAGGGTGGGTGGTGGTTGGAGACAGAGGCCTGGTGCCCCGGGTGCAGTGGAAGTCTCTGGAAGACCAGGTGGAGGGAGGCCTCACGGAGTGATGCCCAGGGTCACAGACCTGTCGCAGCTGCTGTTTTGTTAGTTCAAGTCCTGCTCTGAGGTGCTCTGTGTCAGCTCTGAGCCGACAACGGTGAGGCTGGGGGTGCTCTGCAATGAGGGCTATGTGCACGGTTCCTGTGTGCCCAGCCCTGCCACGGTACCTGCAAGGGTATCTCTGTATCCTGGGGAGGGGCCTGACCCGAGAGCCCCGTGGGCTGGGGTGGGGGGTGGGGTACCTGCCCAGGTGAGCTCCATATTCTGGGATTGGTCTGACCACGAGAGCCACCATGGGCTGCTGGGGACCTGGTAAAGGATGTCAGGACAGTCAGTGAAGCCACCGAGGATATACCTCCAGTTGCTCCTAATTCCTACACCCTGCTGTCATTCTACCAACCACCAGGACATGGTATTCTGTATTAGTCCTTCAATGATGCCTTCTTTTGTATTCCATTAGTCCCAGAGTCACAAGAAATTTTGGTTGTGAGTGGCAGGACTCAACATACAACTAAAACAATACTTCCGGCCGGCGGCCCCAAGGGTGCAAAAATTCCCACACCATCTTTGGGGAAAGCTTAGCTAAAGACCTAAAAGTTCTAACCTCTGGAAAAGAAACCCTCCTTCAATATGCAGACGACATTCTGATCACCAGCCCTACTAAGGAGGCCTCTGAACTACCAAGCAATAAAGGATAGAAGTTGTCCAAGAAAAAGCTCAAATATCACAGACTGCGGTGACCTGCCTGGGCTTCATTCTCACAGAAGGTCAGAGAAGCCCATCCAGAAAGGGAAGAAACCATTTTCAGCCTTACCCCTTTCTAAAACTAGAAGACAGCTTAGGGGTTCCTGGGGAGGCCAGGGTTTGCTGCTTCTGGATCCCTAACTACAGTCTACTAGCTGGGCCTCTATATGAAACACTGAAAGGAAAAGATGATGATCCTTTTGAATAGAATCCAGAAGTGGCCTTTCAAGAATGGAAAGAGCAGTCAATTCAGACCCTTGCCCTGGAACTCCCTAATTTAGCTAAACCCTTTGACCTTTACATTCCCGGTGAAAGGTGAATCGCCATTGGAGAATTAGTGCAAAAACTGGGACCACTTGAAATGGAACAATGCAAGAATGCCATCCAGGTAGGATAAACTACGGTCACTAAGGGGCTTGGCCCACTGCCACATCTGGCCAAGATACTGGCGGTATCTAAAAACCTGGAAATCAGCAGCCCAAAAGGCCACCTCCCTCCTAAGGGAAAAGGACCCCACGTGGTGATCCTAACCACCAACCATGCCCTGAAGTTGCAGGGTTCGCTCCGTGGGCACACCGACCTCGAGTGAGGAGGCCCTCCAACTCCAACATCCAGAGAGATAACCGGGGCAACAGGGCACCATGACGACTCGTGTGAACATCACTTGACCTGGAGTTTCTCTCATAAAACAACAAGAGTGTGTCCCAAAAGAGTAGACTACTGCTTGCAGGACTTACTGCACCCAGAGGGGAGCTAATAATCTTGGCGGGGGAACAGTATACCACACTGTCACCATAGAAAAGCCTACAGACACCGTGATGATGGTGGCCAATAAGACCGGCTGGACTCCTGTTTACTTCAAAAGGCTGTTGACTCAGTAGCCATCATGGTCCTTGATCACCACTGACCCTGGACTGTCTGGGAGTTGAGCGGGCAGGGCTCTGACACCTGGTGCTGTTTGTACGTTAATTCAGGGGCCTAATTGAAGAAAGCGCAGACTACTGGTCAGAGCATCTAGGCTGGCAGAGACGGTCAGCCTAAGGTGGCCGAACAAATGTGGGGCGGGGTGAAACCGGCCCCCACAGCGTCTCTGCACATCTCTTTCCTGGACCCTTAAAGGTCATTAGAATCTATAACACTTCCAATGCTGGTGCTCAGGTGGACGAGCAGGGAGGCAGGGGTCCTGGGGACAATCAACGTCACCGGGAGGCTGCTGGGGAGAAGCTCTGACCCTCGCCCCAGGGTATGAGGGCTCCCAACTCAGCACTCAGCAGTTACAGAAGAAGGGTCTGCACCCTCAGCACTCCAAGAATGAGGAACGGGACAAAAGGCAGAGGAGGGGTTTGTCCCCAGCAAAGCCCATTAAAAATCCCTGGGAGATAAAAATAGAATCTGGGCAATAAAGTCAAGTCTAACCTTTTTTATCCTTTGTGCTTTGTCTAATTTCACGTGCTCCTAGGGTCCCGCATGCAGAGGTTCCACACCCGGCACTTCAGACCAGATTTCCTAGTGCAGAATGGCTGGGTCGACACCTCAGCTCCTGGGGCCCAGTGCAGACTCCACGATATAGAGCCTGAGCTACAGCCAACCCGGCCCTCGAGAGCTCCGCCGCCTCCCTCCCTCCCACTGACTCTGACAGGATCTCTACACAGCAGCCCAGCCCACAGCCCACGGGGTAGTGCATGCTCTCACCTCTCCATTCTCTGATCAAAATATAAAGTTTCCTTTGCTTGTGAACCAAACTCAGTCTCGATCTGTTGGCCCCAATGACACTGGGCAGGGGGACACTTGTTGGGGTCCACTCTGGAGGATCAGTAACAGAAATTGAGACTATTGTAACCTCAATGAACAGATGTGTGAGCCAAACTGTAGTTAACATAGAACAGTGTATAAGGCTCGGGTAAAATAAGATGTTTTTAACACTTCCATTTGATATTTCCATCACTTTTTATAAGCAAGTTCAGTGAAAAGGTTTGTCTTATTTGTCAGGTCAATATTAGAGAAACGAAGTGATTTCTTTCCAAGGATGTACATCTAATAATCTTGGTTAAACCTTCAATCTTGTTTTAAATGCTTTTCCATTGAAAATGATACCTCTCTTTCAGCTCCCCCATTTCTGAGAAGTATAAAATCTTATAATTTATTATTACCAAAGGGGAAAGGTGGGAGGAGGGATAAATTAACAGTTTGGAATGAACACATACACACTGCTATGTATAAAATAGATCATCAACAAGGAACTACTGTATAGCACAGGGAACTACACTCAACATTTTGCAATAACCTATAAGGGGAAATAATCTGAAAAAGAATAGATATTTTTATTGACATCATCTATCAATGACAGTTAAAGTGTAGCCTAAGGGAAGCTGGTGGTGAGTGCTTCTGACCCTGAAGACTTCAATCATCTAAAGTTTGGACTCTGCCTACTTCCCAAGGCCCTTAATGAACATATGTGTAGCCGTAGCTTAAAAACTTCCCCAGTTTGGGTTTCGGGGAGACACTGATTTTGAAAAAGCCCTGGTGTTCTCCTTACATGAATGGGACTCTTCCTACTGCTAAAACATGTCTGTCACACCCAGAGGATGGTATACCGTCTGATCGGGAAGAGTTTGGAAAAGGCATCTCATCTCCTCATCTCCTGGTGCTCGGGTTCACCCCTCCAGCGTCTTTACTAACAGTCTCCCCACTTGGAGATGTCAGCACTGTCAACATCCTGTTGCGTACAGTTTGGAATTTGTCCAGAGGATGAAGCGGAAGGATGAGGAACAATGAGAGACAAGTCCTAGGTGTTCAGACAGGCACATGTCACTCTAATTTCCAATCAGGAAGACGAATTGACCAAAGGCTAGGGTTGCCCATGGAAACAGTATAGGGCTTGAGGAAATCCCGCTGCTTTGTGGCCAGTTCCCATAAACACGAGTTGAACAATGGAACTCAGGGGCAGTAAAATTCACAAAACTGCAGAGTTGAAAATATCCATCACTGAAAAATGTCTTGAGGAAAGTCAGAGAAAAGGACTTGTAAGCAAGGGAGAATGGCAGGAAAGGGATTTGAGGAGGTAGAAAGGACTCGCCATTAAGCACAAGAAAAGGAGCTGAACATTGCCAACATTGCAGTTGGCCAAAAAGGGTGTATGCGTTTTTTCTGTATATATTCAAGAAAAGGGCATACACTTTTTTAGCCAACCAAACAGGTGGGCACTGGAAGTCAATACTACAAAAGATATCACTTCGCATCAGTCAGAAGAGCCATCCTCATAAAGCGTAAACAACAGAAATGCAGGACAGGGCAACGAGAAGAGGGAGCCCTGTGAGACTTATAGTGGAAATGTATATTGCCAACGGCCATTCTGGAGAAGTGTATTGTGTTTACTAAAGCATCTAAAAAATGAGCTACAGAGCATAGGGCACTTGCACTCATGGGCGTATATCTTGGGAAAAACAAAAATCGAGAGGACACAGGCACCCCAATGTTTACCCCCTCTCTGTTTAAAAGATCCTCGACTAGGATATAACTTAAATGTCTCTGGAGGGAAAAATGGATAGAGATGTGGTACTTAGGTAGAGTGGAATATTATTCAGCCTGGAAATCAATGAAATATGGCCAGTTGTAACAACTCCGGAGGAGTTACGTATGATCATTCTAAGTGACAGAATTCAAAAAGAAAAAGACACATATCATAAGATATCACTTAAAGGTGGAATCCAAAATGGCTACACATGAAATAAATTACAAAACAAAAACATAGTCAAATATGTAGAAAACACGCATAAGGCTGCTAAACGGGAAAGGTGGGGAGGGGTGAGGCATCATCCAGGAGGTTGAAATTAGCAAAGATACCATTCCAAATACCAAACTGATAATCAACAAGGCCTACACGGTAGCTAAAAGAACTGCACTCAGCACACTCAAGTCACCGGAAAAGAATATATACGACTGGTAAGAATCTGAAAAAGAATTTATTGATGTCTCTCTGTACGTGAATCAAGTGGATGTACAGCAGCAAGAAACAGAGCTTTGAAAATCAGCTGTAACCAATATAGTAATAAATTGAAAAAAATAAACGACAGAGAGACAGAGAAAACCTCTTACAACTTTTCCTCAGGGACGGTGATGCAACATGGATTGAACACATCTAGACCCACAGCAGGATGAGACATAAGGCTGGAAACTGTTTGCGCTAAGAGAAATGTGAGGTTGGGTGAGGAAATGCACACCCTTTAAAGTAATACTACCTGGTACCCATTCAATGGGTCCCAAATCTGCAGGTTCAAGGGATCTTCCTACAGCTAAAACATGCATGGAAAACCCAGAGGACTGTACACCATGTGATCGGGAGATGTGTCTAAAATGCACCTCATTTATCCTCTCCTGGTGCTCCTGTTCACCATTCCAGCCACGCTACTTAGAATCTCCCCACTTGGAGAATCAGCACATTTAAACTTCTGTTTCACACATTTTGCAAATTGTGAGGAGGATGAACGGGAAGAGGGGGAACCAATGAGAGAAGAGTTGTAGGGGTTTGGACGGGCACATATCACTCTAATTTCCCATTAAGAATAAGAATTAAAGAAAGGCTCAGCCTGCCTCGCCGGAGCCAAAATAGGGCCTGAAGCAATCCTGCGGGTTTGAGGCCAGCTCACAAAAGAGCAACTTAAAAAATGGAGCTCAGGGTCACTGCAATTCACAAACCTGCAGAGTTATAAATGAAAACTAACGTCCAAAAATATGTTGAGGTAAGGCAAAGAAGAGGATCTGAATGCAAGACAGAATTGCAAGAAACAGATTTCAAGAGATAGATTGGACTCGTCTTTAACGCACATGAAAAGCGGCAGAATTTCGACAATGATGCAGTTGGCCCAAAAGGGCGTATGCGTTTTTTCCTGATTATATCCAGGAAAAAACGCATACGCACTTTATGGGCAACGAAGCAAGCAAGCAATGCAAATGTGCACAACAAAGAAGTCTCACTTCCCACCGGTCAAAAGGGCCATCCTAAAAAATTGTAAAAACCAGAAATGCAGGACAGGCCATGGAGAACAGGGAGCCTTTATACGCTGATGGGCAGTGTGTGAACTGCCGAGAGCCACTCTGGAGAAGTGTATGGTGGTTCCTAAATCATCTAAAAAACAGAGCTACAGAGCATAGGACACTTCCAATCATGGGAGTATATCTAGGGAAGTCTAAAAATCAACAAGACACAAGCACACCACAGTTTAGGGCTACTCTGTTTACAAGAACCTCAACTTCAGTACACCTTAAATATCCCAGGAAAGAGAACAATGGATAAAGAAGATGTGGTACTTATGTACAATGGAATATCTCTTCACCATGAAATCAATGTAATAAGGCTAGTAGAAGGATAAAGAGTGGATTTAGGTCCGATAATACTACTTGAAATAAGTCAAACAGAAAAAGAAACATATCATAAGATATCACTTATAGAGGGAGGGTAAATATGGCTGCACAAGAAATGAATTACAGAACAGAACAGTGTCTCACATTTAGAAAACACACTTATGTCAGCTTAAGGGGAAAGGAGAGGTGGGGTGATGCATAAAACCAGAGTTTGAAATTAGCACAGATACCGTTCAATAAACCAAATAGGTATTAGACAAGATCTACACCTTGCTCAATGAACTGGCCTCAACACACCCTATACACCGCAGAGAAATATATCTGAGGAATAAGAATCTTAAAACCCATGTATTGATATATCTCCATAAGGGAATCAAGTGTGTGCAGAGCGGCACAAACACAGCAGTGAAAAGGAGCTAAACCCCATTATAGAAATAAATTTTAAAAACAAAACGCTGAAACAATGAAAGAGAGAAAAATTCTTACAAAATTCGCTCAGGGGCTGTGATGCAACCTGGATTGACCACATATAAACCCACAGCTGGATAAGACATAAGGCTGGACACTTGGGGCTGACAGGATTGGTGAGCTTTGGTGAGCAACTGCCGAAAGTTTAATGCAATACTTCATGCTACTCAGTCCAAGGGTCCCAACACTCCAGGTTGAAGGGAATCTTCCTACAGCTAAACCATGCTTGGGAAACCCAGCGACTGGTATACCATATGATCGGGAAAGGTTTCTAAAACGCACCTCATTTTTCCTCTCCTGGGGCTCCGGATCGACATTCCAGCCGCTTTACTAACAACATCCCCACATGGAGTCAATGCCTTTAAGTTCTGGTATCGCACAGTCTGCAGTTAGTGCAGAGGATGAATGGGAATAGGGGGAACCAGTGAGAAACTAGCTGTAGCGGTTTCAATGGGCACATGTCACTCTAATATCACATCAGTAAGAAGAATTAACCAAAGGCACAGCAAGGTGCCCCAGAAGAAAAATAGGGCTTCAAGGAATCCTGTGGTTATGGGCAAGACCACAAAAATAAGAGCTAAAAAATGGAGCTAAGGGCCACTGCAATTCAAAAACCTGCAGAGTTATAAAGGCCAACTATTTTTAAAAATATATTGAGGTAAGGCTATGAAGAGGCATTGAAAGCAAGGCAGAATTGCAGGAAACCGATTTCAGGAGGTAGACTGGAATTGCATTGAAAGCATATGAAGAGAGTCAGAACTCGACAATGATGCACTTGGCCAAAAAGGGCGTATGCGTTTTTTCCTGAATATATTCAGGAAAAAACGCATACGCCCTTTTTGGCCAACCAAGCAAGCTTGCAAAGGAAATCTGCACTACAATGAAGTCTCACTTCCCCCGGTCAAAAGGGCCATCTGAAAAAAGTGTAAAATCCAGAAAGGCAGGACAGGCCATGGAGAACTGGGAGCCTTGTTATGCTGATGGGCGGGATGTAAATTGCCAACAGACACTCGGAGAAGTGTATGGTGTTTCCTGAAACATCTAAAAAACAAAGCAACAGAGCCTAGGGCACTTCCACTTATGGTCCTATAGCTTAGGGAAATTAAAATCAAAAAGACACAGCCACCCCAAAGTTTGGGACGGCTCTGTTTACAAGAACCTCGTTTACAGTACAAGTTCAATATCGCAGAAAGTGAAAAATGGATAAAGAAGTTGTGGTACTTACTTACAATGCAATATCACTCAGCAATGAAATCTATGTCATCAGGCCCTAGCAGCATAATGAGTGGATTCAGGTATGATGATTCTAACTGAAATAAGTCACACAGAAAAAGAAACATCATAAGATATCAGTAATACACGGAATGTAAACTTGGCTACACAGGAACTGAATTACAAAACAGAACAGGGTCTCAAATTTAGAAAACCAACTTATGCTTGCTTAAGGGGAAAGGTGAGTTGGGGTGCTGCATAAAACCAGAGATTGAAATGAGCACAGATAAAGTTCCTTAAGCCAAATATGGAATAGACAAGAGCTACTCCTTGCTCAACGAAATGGACTCAACACCGCATATTAAACGCCTAAGAATGTACCTGACTAGTAAGTATCTTAAAACCTATGGATTGCTATGTCTCCGAAAGAGAATCAAGCATGTGTACAGGGGCATAAACGCAGCAGTGATAGGATTGGAGAGGTTCGGTGAGCAAATGAAGACCCTTTGAAGTCATATTGCATGGTACCCATTCCACGGGTCTCAACTCTCCAGGTTTAAGGTATTCTTCCTTCAGCTAAAACATGCATGTGGAACCCAGAGTATGATCAACCATGTGATCGGGAGACGTGTTCAAATATGTCTCAGTTTTCCTCCCCTGGTACTCGGGTGCAACATTCCAGACGCTTTACTAACACTCTCCCCACTTGGAGAGTCAGCGCCTTTAACCTCCTGTTTGGCCCAGTTTGCAATTTCTGCGGAAGATGAACAGGAATAGCGAGAACCAATGAGAGACTAGCTGGAGGTGTCTGGACGGGCAAATTTAACTCTCATTTCCCACCAGGAAGAGGAATTAACCAAAGGCTCAGCGTGCCGTGCCGGAACCAGATTAGGGCCTGAAGCCATCCTGCGGTGTTGCGGCCAGCTCACAAGAAAGCGAGTTGAAGAAAGGAGCTCAGGGGCACTGTAATTCACAAACCTGCAGAGTTATAAATGACAGCTATCGTCCAAAAATAGACTGAAGTAAGGCTGCCAAGAGGACTTGAAAGCGGGGCAGAATTGCAGGAAACCGATTTCAGGAGGTAGACTGGAATTGCATTGAAAGCATAGGAAAAGAGGCAGAACGTCCACAATGATGCACTTGGCCAAAAAGGGCGTATGCGTTTTTTCCTGAATATATTCAGGAAAAAACGCATACGCCCTTTTTGGCCAACCAAGCAAGCTTGCAAAGGAAATCTGCACTACAATGAAGTCTCACTTCCCCCCGGTCAAAAGGGCCATCTGAAAAAAGTGTAAAATCCAGAAAGGCAGGACAGGCCATGGAGAACTGGGAGCCTTGTTATGCTGATGGGCGGGATGTAAATTGCCAACAGACACTCGGGAGAAGTGTATGGTGTTTCCTGAAACATCTAAAAAACAAAGCAACAGAGCCTAGGGCACTTCCACTTATGGTCCTATAGCTTAGGGAAATTAAAATCAAAAAGACACAGCCACCCCAAAGTTTGGGACGCCTCTGTTTACAAGAACCTCGTTTACAGTACAAGTTCAACATCGCAGAAAGTGAAAAATGGATAAAGAAGTTGTGGTATTTACTTACAAAGCAATATCACTCAGCAATGAAATCTATGTCATCAGGCCCTTAGCAGCACAATGAGTGGATTCAGGTATGATGATTCTAACTGAAATAAGTCACACAGAAAAAGAAACATCATAAGATATCAGTAATACACGGAATGTAAACTTGGCTACACAGGAACTGAATTACAGAACAGAACAGGGTCTCAAATTTAGAAAACCAACTTATGCTTGCTTAAGGGGAAAGGTGAGTTGGGGTGCTGCATAAAACCAGAGATTGAAATGAGCACAGATAAAGTTCCTTAAGCCAAATATGGAATAGACAAGAGCTACTCCTTGCTCAACGAAATGGACTCAACACCGCATATTAAACGCCTAAGAATGTACCTGACTAGTAAGTATCTTAAAACCTATGGATTGCTATGTCTCCGAAAGAGAATCAAGCATGTGTACAGGGGCATAAACGCAGCAGTGATAGGATTGGAGAGGTTCGGTGAGCAAATGAAGACCCTTTGAAGTCATATTGCATGGTACCCATTCCACGGGTTTCAACTACCCAGGTTTAAGGTATTCTTCCTTCAGCTAAAACATGCATGTGGAACCCAGAGTATGATCAACCATGTGATCGGGAGACGTGTTCAAATATGTCTCAGTTTTCCTACCCTGGTACTCGGGTGCAACATTCCAGACGCTTTACTAACACTCTCCCCACTTGGAGAGTCAGTCCCTTTAACCTCCTGTTTGGCCCAGTTTGCAATTTCTGCGGAAGATGAACAGGAATAGCGAGAACCAATGAGAGACTAGCTGGAGGTGTCTGGACGGGCAAATTTAACTCTCATTTCCCACCAGGAAGAGGAATTAACCAAAGGCTCAGCGTGCCGTGCCGGAACCAGATTAGGGCCTGAAGCCATCCTGCGGTGTTGCGGCCAGCTCACAAGAAAGCGAGTTGAAGAAAGGAGCTCAGGGGCACTGTAATTCACAAACCTGCAGAGTTATAAATGACAGCTATCGTCCAAAAATAGACTGAAGTAAGGCTGCCAAGAGGACTTGAAAGCGGGGCAGAATTGCAGGAAACCGATTTCAGGAGGTAGACTGGAATTGCATTGAAAGCATAGGAAAAGAGGCAGAACGTCCACAATGATGCACTTGGCCAAAAAGGGCGTATGCGTTTTTTCCTGAATATATTCAGGAAAAAACGCATACGCCCTTTTTGGCCAACCAAGCAAGCTTGCAAAGGAAATCTGCACTACAATGAAGTCTCACTTCCCCCCGGTCAAAAGGGCCATCTGAAAAAAGTGTAAAATCCAGAAAGGCAGGACAGGCCATGGAGAACTGGGAGCCTTGTTATGCTGATGGGCGGGATGTAAATTGCCAACAGACACTCGGGAGAAGTGTATGGTGTTTCCTGAAACATCTAAAAAACAAAGCAACAGAGCCTAGGGCACTTCCACTTATGGTCCTATAGCTTAGGGAAATTAAAATCAAAAAGACACAGCCACCCCAAAGTTTGGGACGCCTCTGTTTACAAGAACCTCGTTTACAGTACAAGTTCAACATCGCAGAAAGTGAAAAATGGATAAAGAAGTTGTGGTATTTACTTACAAAGCAATATCACTCAGCAATGAAATCTATGTCATCAGGCCCTTAGCAGCACAATGAGTGGATTCAGGTATGATGATTCTAACTGAAATAAGTCACACAGAAAAAGAAACATCATAAGATATCAGTAATACACGGAATGTAAACTTGGCTACACAGGAACTGAATTACAGAACAGAACAGGGTCTCAAATTTAGAAAACCAACTTATGCTTGCTTAAGGGGAAAGGTGAGTTGGGGTGCTGCATAAAACCAGAGATTGAAATGAGCACAGATAAAGTTCCTTAAGCCAAATATGGAATAGACAAGAGCTACTCCTTGCTCAACGAAATGGACTCAACACCGCATATTAAACGCCTAAGAATGTACCTGACTAGTAAGTATCTTAAAACCTATGGATTGCTATGTCTCCGAAAGAGAATCAAGCATGTGTACAGGGGCATAAACGCAGCAGTGATAGGATTGGAGAGGTTCGGTGAGCAAATGAAGACCCTTTGAAGTCATATTGCATGGTACCCATTCCACGGGTTTCAACTCTCCAGGTTTAAGGTATTCTTCCTTCAGCTAAAACATGCATGTGGAACCCAGAGTATGATCAACCATGTGATCGGGAGACGTGTTCAAATATGTCTCAGTTTTCCTCCCCTGGTACTCGGGTGCAACATTCCAGACGCTTTACTAACACTCTCCCCACTTGGAGAGTCAGCCCTTTAACCTCCTGTTTGGCCCAGTTTGCAATTTCTGCGGAAGATGAACAGGAATAGCGAGAACCAATGAGAGACTAGCTGGAGGTGTCTGGACGGGCAAATTTAACTCTCATTTCCCACCAGGAAGAGGAATTAACCAAAGGCTCAGCGTGCCGTGCCGGAACCAGATTAGGGCCTGAAGCCATCCTGCGGTGTTGCGGCCAGCTCACAAGAAAGCGAGTTGAAGAAAGGAGCTCAGGGGCACTGTAATTCACAAACCTGCAGAGTTATAAATGACAGCTATCGTCCAAAAATAGACTGAAGTAAGGCTGCCAAGAGGACTTGAAAGCGGGGCAGAATTGCAGGAAACCGATTTCAGGAGGTAGACTGGAATTGCATTGAAAGCATAGGAAAAGAGGCAGAACGTCCACAATGATGCACTTGGCCAAAAAGGGCGTATGCGTTTTTTCCTGAATATATTCAGGAAAAAACGCATACGCCCTTTTTGGCCAACCAAGCAAGCTTGCAAAGGAAATCTGCACTACAATGAAGTCTCACTTCCCCCCGGTCAAAAGGGCCATCTGAAAAAAGTGTAAAATCCAGAAAGGCAGGACAGGCCATGGAGAACTGGGAGCCTTGTTATGCTGATGGGCGGGATGTAAATTGCCAACAGACACTCGGGAGAAGTGTATGGTGTTTCCTGAAACATCTAAAAAACAAAGCAACAGAGCCTAGGGCACTTCCACTTATGGTCCTATAGCTTAGGGAAATTAAAATCAAAAAGACACAGCCACCCCAAAGTTTGGGACGCCTCTGTTTACAAGAACCTCGTTTACAGTACAAGTTCAACATCGCAGAAAGTGAAAAATGGATAAAGAAGTTGTGGTATTTACTTACAAAGCAATATCACTCAGCAATGAAATCTATGTCATCAGGCCCTTAGCAGCACAATGAGTGGATTCAGGTATGATGATTCTAACTGAAATAAGTCACACAGAAAAAGAAACATCATAAGATATCAGTAATACACGGAATGTAAACTTGGCTACACAGGAACTGAATTACAGAACAGAACAGGGTCTCAAATTTAGAAAACCAACTTATGCTTGCTTAAGGGGAAAGGTGAGTTGGGGTGCTGCATAAAACCAGAGATTGAAATGAGCACAGATAAAGTTCCTTAAGCCAAATATGGAATAGACAAGAGCTACTCCTTGCTCAACGAAATGGACTCAACACCGCATATTAAACGCCTAAGAATGTACCTGACTAGTAAGTATCTTAAAACCTATGGATTGCTATGTCTCCGAAAGAGAATCAAGCATGTGTACAGGGGCATAAACGCAGCAGTGATAGGATTGGAGAGGTTCGGTGAGCAAATGAAGACCCTTTGAAGTCATATTGCATGGTACCCATTCCACGGGTTTCAACTCCCAGGTTTAAGGTATTCTTCCTTCAGCTAAAACATGCATGTGGAACCCAGAGTATGATCAACCATGTGATCGGGAGACGTGTTCAAATATGTCTCAGTTTTCCTCCCCTGGTACTCGGGTGCAACATTCCAGACGCTTTACTAACACTCTCCCCACTTGGAGAGTCAGCCCTTTAACCTCCTGTTTGGCCCAGTTTGCAATTTCTGCGGAAGATGAACAGGAATAGCGAGAACCAATGAGAGACTAGCTGGAGGTGTCTGGACGGGCAAATTTAACTCTCATTTCCCACCAGGAAGAGGAATTAACCAAAGGCTCAGCGTGCCGTGCCGGAACCAGATTAGGGCCTGAAGCCATCCTGCGGTGTTGCGGCCAGCTCACAAGAAAGCGAGTTGAAGAAAGGAGCTCAGGGGCACTGTAATTCACAAACCTGCAGAGTTATAAATGACAGCTATCGTCCAAAAATAGACTGAAGTAAGGCTGCCAAGAGGACTTGAAAGCGGGGCAGAATTGCAGGAAACCGATTTCAGGAGGTAGACTGGAATTGCATTGAAAGCATAGGAAAAGAGGCAGAACGTCCACAATGATGCACTTGGCCAAAAAGGGCGTATGCGTTTTTTCCTGAATATATTCAGGAAAAAACGCATACGCCCTTTTTGGCCAACCAAGCAAGCTTGCAAAGGAAATCTGCACTACAATGAAGTCTCACTTCCCCCCGGTCAAAAGGGCCATCTGAAAAAAGTGTAAAATCCAGAAAGGCAGGACAGGCCATGGAGAACTGGGAGCCTTGTTATGCTGATGGGCGGGATGTAAATTGCCAACAGACACTCGGGAGAAGTGTATGGTGTTTCCTGAAACATCTAAAAAACAAAGCAACAGAGCCTAGGGCACTTCCACTTATGGTCCTATAGCTTAGGGAAATTAAAATCAAAAAGACACAGCCACCCCAAAGTTTGGGACGCCTCTGTTTACAAGAACCTCGTTTACAGTACAAGTTCAACATCGCAGAAAGTGAAAAATGGATAAAGAAGTTGTGGTATTTACTTACAAAGCAATATCACTCAGCAATGAAATCTATGTCATCAGGCCCTTAGCAGCACAATGAGTGGATTCAGGTATGATGATTCTAACTGAAATAAGTCACACAGAAAAAGAAACATCATAAGATATCAGTAATACACGGAATGTAAACTTGGCTACACAGGAACTGAATTACAGAACAGAACAGGGTCTCAAATTTAGAAAACCAACTTATGCTTGCTTAAGGGGAAAGGTGAGTTGGGGTGCTGCATAAAACCAGAGATTGAAATGAGCACAGATAAAGTTCCTTAAGCCAAATATGGAATAGACAAGAGCTACTCCTTGCTCAACGAAATGGACTCAACACCGCATATTAAACGCCTAAGAATGTACCTGACTAGTAAGTATCTTAAAACCTATGGATTGCTATGTCTCCGAAAGAGAATCAAGCATGTGTACAGGGGCATAAACGCAGCAGTGATAGGATTGGAGAGGTTCGGTGAGCAAATGAAGACCCTTTGAAGTCATATTGCATGGTACCCATTCCACGGGTTTCAACTCCCCAGGTTTAAGGTATTCTTCCTTCAGCTAAAACATGCATGTGGAACCCAGAGTATGATCAACCATGTGATCGGGAGACGTGTTCAAATATGTCTCAGTTTTCCTCCCCTGGTACTCGGGTGCAACATTCCAGACGCTTTACTAACACTCTCCCCACTTGGAGAGTCAGTCCCTTTAACCTCCTGTTTGGCCCAGTTTGCAATTTCTGCGGAAGATGAACAGGAATAGCGAGAACCAATGAGAGACTAGCTGGAGGTGTCTGGACGGGCAAATTTAACTCTCATTTCCCACCAGGAAGAGGAATTAACCAAAGGCTCAGCGTGCCGTGCCGGAACCAGATTAGGGCCTGAAGCCATCCTGCGGTGTTGCGGCCAGCTCACAAGAAAGCGAGTTGAAGAAAGGAGCTCAGGGGCACTGTAATTCACAAACCTGCAGAGTTATAAATGACAGCTATCGTCCAAAAATAGACTGAAGTAAGGCTGCCAAGAGGACTTGAAAGCGGGGCAGAATTGCAGGAAACCGATTTCAGGAGGTAGACTGGAATTGCATTGAAAGCATAGGAAAAGAGGCAGAACGTCCACAATGATGCACTTGGCCAAAAAGGGCGTATGCGTTTTTTCCTGAATATATTCAGGAAAAAACGCATACGCCCTTTTTGGCCAACCAAGCAAGCTTGCAAAGGAAATCTGCACTACAATGAAGTCTCACTTCCCCCCGGTCAAAAGGGCCATCTGAAAAAAGTGTAAAATCCAGAAAGGCAGGACAGGCCATGGAGAACTGGGAGCCTTGTTATGCTGATGGGCGGGATGTAAATTGCCAACAGACACTCGGGAGAAGTGTATGGTGTTTCCTGAAACATCTAAAAAACAAAGCAACAGAGCCTAGGGCACTTCCACTTATGGTCCTATAGCTTAGGGAAATTAAAATCAAAAAGACACAGCCACCCCAAAGTTTGGGACGCTCTGTTTACAAGAACCTCGTTTACAGTACAAGTTCAACATCGCAGAAAGTGAAAAATGGATAAAGAAGTTGTGGTATTTACTTACAAAGCAATATCACTCAGCAATGAAATCTATGTCATCAGGCCCTTAGCAGCACAATGAGTGGATTCAGGTATGATGATTCTAACTGAAATAAGTCACACAGAAAAAGAAACATCATAAGATATCAGTAATACACGGAATGTAAACTTGGCTACACAGGAACTGAATTACAGAACAGAACAGGGTCTCAAATTTAGAAAACCAACTTATGCTTGCTTAAGGGGAAAGGTGAGTTGGGGTGCTGCATAAAACCAGAGATTGAAATGAGCACAGATAAAGTTCCTTAAGCCAAATATGGAATAGACAAGAGCTACTCCTTGCTCAACGAAATGGACTCAACACCGCATATTAAACGCCTAAGAATGTACCTGACTAGTAAGTATCTTAAAACCTATGGATTGCTATGTCTCCGAAAGAGAATCAAGCATGTGTACAGGGGCATAAACGCAGCAGTGATAGGATTGGAGAGGTTCGGTGAGCAAATGAAGACCCTTTGAAGTCATATTGCATGGTACCCATTCCACGGGTTTCAACTCCCAGGTTTTAGGTATTCTTCCTTCAGCTAAAACATGCATGTGGAACCCAGAGTATGATCAACCATGTGATCGGGAGACGTGTTCAAATATGTCTCAGTTTTCCTCCCCTGGTACTCGGGTGCAACATTCCAGACGCTTTACTAACACTCTCCCCACTTGGAGAGTCAGCGACTTTAACCTCCTGTTTGGCCCAGTTTGCAATTTCTGCGGAAGATGAACAGGAATAGCGAGAACCAATGAGAGACTAGCTGGAGGTGTCTGGACGGGCAAATTTAACTCTTATTTCCCACCAGGAAGAGGAATAACCAAAGGCTCAGCGTGCCGTACCGGAACCAGATTAGGGCCTGAAGCCATCCTGCGGTGTTGCGGCCAGCTCACAAGAAAGCGAGTTGAAGAAAGGAGCTCAGGGGCACTGTAATTCACAAACCTGCAGAGTTATAAATGACAGCTATCGTCCAAAAATAGACTGAAGTAAGGCTGCCAAGAGGACTTGAAAGCGGGGCAGAATTGCAGGAAACCGATTTCAGGAGGTAGACTGGAATTGCATTGAAAGCATAGGAAAAGAGGCAGAACGTCCACAATGATGCACTTGGCCAAAAAGGGCGTATGCGTTTTTTCCTGAATATATTCAGGAAAAAACGCATACGCCCTTTTTGGCCAACCAAGCAAGCTTGCAAAGGAAATCTGCACTACAATGAAGTCTCACTTCCCCCCGGTCAAAAGGGCCATCTGAAAAAAGTGTAAAATCCAGAAAGGCAGGACAGGCCATGGAGAACTGGGAGCCTTGTTATGCTGATGGGCGGGATGTAAATTGCCAACAGACACTCGGGAGAAGTGTATGGTGTTTCCTGAAACATCTAAAAAACAAAGCAACAGAGCCTAGGGCACTTCCACTTATGGTCCTATAGCTTAGGGAAATTAAAATCAAAAAGACACAGCCACCCCAAAGTTTGGGACGCCTCTGTTTACAAGAACCTCGTTTACAGTACAAGTTCAACATCGCAGAAAGTGAAAAATGGATAAAGAAGTTGTGGTATTTACTTACAAAGCAATATCACTCAGCAATGAAATCTATGTCATCAGGCCCTTAGCAGCACAATGAGTGGATTCAGGTATGATGATTCTAACTGAAATAAGTCACACAGAAAAAGAAACATCATAAGATATCAGTAATACACGGAATGTAAACTTGGCTACACAGGAACTGAATTACAGAACAGAACAGGGTCTCAAATTTAGAAAACCAACTTATGCTTGCTTAAGGGGAAAGGTGAGTTGGGGTGCTGCATAAAACCAGAGATTGAAATGAGCACAGATAAAGTTCCTTAAGCCAAATATGGAATAGACAAGAGCTACTCCTTGCTCAACGAAATGGACTCAACACCGCATATTAAACGCCTAAGAATGTACCTGACTAGTAAGTATCTTAAAACCTATGGATTGCTATGTCTCCGAAAGAGAATCAAGCATGTGTACAGGGGCATAAACGCAGCAGTGATAGGATTGGAGAGGTTCGGTGAGCAAATGAAGACCCTTTGAAGTCATATTGCATGGTACCCATTCCACGGGTTTCAACTCTCCAGGTTTAAGGTATTCTTCCTTCAGCTAAAACATGCATGTGGAACCCAGAGTATGATCAACCATGTGATCGGGAGACGTGTTCAAATATGTCTCAGTTTTCCTCCCCTGGTACTCGGGTGCAACATTCCAGACGCTTTACTAACACTCTCCCCACTTGGAGAGTCAGCCCTTTAACCTCCTGTTTGGCCCAGTTTGCAATTTCTGCGGAAGATGAACAGGAATAGCGAGAACCAATGAGAGACTAGCTGGAGGTGTCTGGACGGGCAAATTTAACTCTCATTTCCCACCAGGAAGAGGAATTAACCAAAGGCTCAGCGTGCCGTGCCGGAACCAGATTAGGGCCTGAAGCCATCCTGCGGTGTTGCGGCCAGCTCACAAGAAAGCGAGTTGAAGAAAGGAGCTCAGGGGCACTGTAATTCACAAACCTGCAGAGTTATAAATGACAGCTATCGTCCAAAAATAGACTGAAGTAAGGCTGCCAAGAGGACTTGAAAGCGGGGCAGAATTGCAGGAAACCGATTTCAGGAGGTAGACTGGAATTGCATTGAAAGCATAGGAAAAGAGGCAGAACGTCCACAATGATGCACTTGGCCAAAAAGGGCGTATGCGTTTTTTCCTGAATATATTCAGGAAAAAACGCATACGCCCTTTTTGGCCAACCAAGCAAGCTTGCAAAGGAAATCTGCACTACAATGAAGTCTCACTTCCCCCCGGTCAAAAGGGCCATCTGAAAAAAGTGTAAAATCCAGAAAGGCAGGACAGGCCATGGAGAACTGGGAGCCTTGTTATGCTGATGGGCGGGATGTAAATTGCCAACAGACACTCGGGAGAAGTGTATGGTGTTTCCTGAAACATCTAAAAAACAAAGCAACAGAGCCTAGGGCACTTCCACTTATGGTCCTATAGCTTAGGGAAATTAAAATCAAAAAGACACAGCCACCCCAAAGTTTGGAACGCCTCTGTTTACAAGAACCTCGTTTACAGTACAAGTTCAACATCGCAGAAAGTGAAAAATGGATAAAGAAGTTGTGGTATTTACTTACAAAGCAATATCACTCAGCAATGAAATCTATGTCATCAGGCCCTTAGCAGCACAATGAGTGGATTCAGGTATGATGATTCTAACTGAAATAAGTCACACAGAAAAAGAAACATCATAAGATATCAGTAATACACGGAATGTAAACTTGGCTACACAGGAACTGAATTACAGAACAGAACAGGGTCTCAAATTTAGAAAACCAACTTATGCTTGCTTAAGGGAAAGGTGAGTTGGGGTGCTGCATAAAACCAGAGATTGAAATGAGCACAGATAAAGTTCCTTAAGCCAAATATGGAATAGACAAGAGCTACTCCTTGCTCAACGAAATGGACTCAACACCGCATATTAAACGCCTAAGAATGTACCTGACTAGTAAGTATCTTAAAACCTATGGATTGCTATGTCTCCGAAAGAGAATCAAGCATGTGTACAGGGGCATAAACGCAGCAGTGATAGGATTGGAGAGGTTCGGTGAGCAAATGAAGACCCTTTGAAGTCATATTGCATGGTACCCATTCCACGGGTTTCAACTCCCAGGTTTTAGGTATTCTTCCTTCAGCTAAAACATGCATGTGGAACCCAGAGTATGATCAACCATGTGATCGGGAGACGTGTTCAAATATGTCTCAGTTTTCCTCCCCTGGTACTCGGGTGCAACATTCCAGACGCTTTACTAACACTCTCCCCACTTGGAGAGTCAGCCCTTTAACCTCCTGTTTGGCCCAGTTTGCAATTTCTGCGGAAGATGAACAGGAATAGCGAGAACCAATGAGAGACTAGCTGGAGGTGTCTGGACGGGCAAATTTAACTCTCATTTCCCACCAGGAAGAGGAATTAACCAAAGGCTCAGCGTGCCGTGCCGGAACCAGATTAGGGCCTGAAGCCATCCTGCGGTGTTGCGGCCAGCTCACAAGAAAGCGAGTTGAAGAAAGGAGCTCAGGGGCACTGTAATTCACAAACCTGCAGAGTTATAAATGACAGCTATCGTCCAAAAATAGACTGAAGTAAGGCTGCCAAGAGGACTTGAAAGCGGGGCAGAATTGCAGGAAACCGATTTCAGGAGGTAGACTGGAATTGCATTGAAAGCATAGGAAAAGAGGCAGAACGTCCACAATGATGCACTTGGCCAAAAAGGGCGTATGCGTTTTTTCCTGAATATATTCAGGAAAAAACGCATACGCCCTTTTTGGCCAACCAAGCAAGCTTGCAAAGGAAATCTGCACTACAATGAAGTCTCACTTCCCCCCGGTCAAAAGGGCCATCTGAAAAAAGTGTAAAATCCAGAAAGGCAGGACAGGCCATGGAGAACTGGGAGCCTTGTTATGCTGATGGGCGGGATGTAAATTGCCAACAGACACTCGGGAGAAGTGTATGGTGTTTCCTGAAACATCTAAAAAACAAAGCAACAGAGCCTAGGGCACTTCCACTTATGGTCCTATAGCTTAGGGAAATTAAAATCAAAAAGACACAGCCACCCCAAAGTTTGGAACGCTCTGTTTACAAGAACCTCGTTTACAGTACAAGTTCAACATCGCAGAAAGTGAAAAATGGATAAAGAAGTTGTGGTATTTACTTACAAAGCAATATCACTCAGCAATGAAATCTATGTCATCAGGCCCTTAGCAGCACAATGAGTGGATTCAGGTATGATGATTCTAACTGAAATAAGTCACACAGAAAAAGAAACATCATAAGATATCAGTAATACACGGAATGTAAACTTGGCTACACAGGAACTGAATTACAGAACAGAACAGGGTCTCAAATTTAGAAAACCAACTTATGCTTGCTTAAGGGGAAAGGTGAGTTGGGGTGCTGCATAAAACCAGAGATTGAAATGAGCACAGATAAAGTTCCTTAAGCCAAATATGGAATAGACAAGAGCTACTCCTTGCTCAACGAAATGGACTCAACACCGCATATTAAACGCCTAAGAATGTACCTGACTAGTAAGTATCTTAAAACCTATGGATTGCTATGTCTCCGAAAGAGAATCAAGCATGTGTACAGGGGCATAAACGCAGCAGTGATAGGATTGGAGAGGTTCGGTGAGCAAATGAAGACCCTTTGAAGTCATATTGCATGGTACCCATTCCACGGGTTTCAACTCCCAGGTTTTAGGTATTCTTCCTTCAGCTAAAACATGCATGTGGAACCCAGAGTATGATCAACCATGTGATCGGGAGACGTGTTCAAATATGTCTCAGTTTTCCTCCCCTGGTACTCGGGTGCAACATTCCAGACGCTTTACTAACACTCTCCCCACTTGGAGAGTCAGCCCTTTAACCTCCTGTTTGGCCCAGTTTGCAATTTCTGCGGAAGATGAACAGGAATAGCGAGAACCAATGAGAGACTAGCTGGAGGTGTCTGGACGGGCAAATTTAACTCTCATTTCCCACCAGGAAGAGGAATTAACCAAAGGCTCAGCGTGCCGTGCCGGAACCAGATTAGGGCCTGAAGCCATCCTGCGGTGTTGCGGCCAGCTCACAAGAAAGCGAGTTGAAGAAAGGAGCTCAGGGGCACTGTAATTCACAAACCTGCAGAGTTATAAATGACAGCTATCGTCCAAAAATAGACTGAAGTAAGGCTGCCAAGAGGACTTGAAAGCGGGGCAGAATTGCAGGAAACCGATTTCAGGAGGTAGACTGGAATTGCATTGAAAGCATAGGAAAAGAGGCAGAACGTCCACAATGATGCACTTGGCCAAAAAGGGCGTATGCGTTTTTTCCTGAATATATTCAGGAAAAAACGCATACGCCCTTTTTGGCCAACCAAGCAAGCTTGCAAAGGAAATCTGCACTACAATGAAGTCTCACTTCCCCCCGGTCAAAAGGGCCATCTGAAAAAAGTGTAAAATCCAGAAAGGCAGGACAGGCCATGGAGAACTGGGAGCCTTGTTATGCTGATGGGCGGGATGTAAATTGCCAACAGACACTCGGGAGAAGTGTATGGTGTTTCCTGAAACATCTAAAAAACAAAGCAACAGAGCCTAGGGCACTTCCACTTATGGTCCTATAGCTTAGGGAAATTAAAATCAAAAAGACACAGCCACCCCAAAGTTTGGAACGCCTCTGTTTACAAGAACCTCGTTTACAGTACAAGTTCAACATCGCAGAAAGTGAAAAATGGATAAAGAAGTTGTGGTATTTACTTACAAAGCAATATCACTCAGCAATGAAATCTATGTCATCAGGCCCTTAGCAGCACAATGAGTGGATTCAGGTATGATGATTCTAACTGAAATAAGTCACACAGAAAAAGAAACATCATAAGATATCAGTAATACACGGAATGTAAACTTGGCTACACAGGAACTGAATTACAGAACAGAACAGGGTCTCAAATTTAGAAAACCAACTTATGCTTGCTTAAGGGTAAGGTGAGTTGGGGTGCTGCATAAAACCAGAGATTGAAATGAGCACAGATAAAGTTCCTTAAGCCAAATATGGAATAGACAAGAGCTACTCCTTGCTCAACGAAATGGACTCAACACCGCATATTAAACGCCTAAGAATGTACCTGACTAGTAAGTATCTTAAAACCTATGGATTGCTATGTCTCCGAAAGAGAATCAAGCATGTGTACAGGGGCATAAACGCAGCAGTGATAGGATTGGAGAGGTTCGGTGAGCAAATGAAGACCCTTTGAAGTCATATTGCATGGTACCCATTCCACGGGTTTCAACTCTCCAGGTTTAAGGTATTCTTCCTTCAGCTAAAACATGCATGTGGAACCCAGAGTATGATCAACCATGTGATCGGGAGACGTGTTCAAATATGTCTCAGTTTTCCTCCCCTGGTACTCGGGTGCAACATTCCAGACGCTTTACTAACACTCTCCCCACTTGGAGAGTCAGTCCCTTTAACCTCCTGTTTGGCCCAGTTTGCAATTTCTGCGGAAGATGAACAGGAATAGCGAGAACCAATGAGAGACTAGCTGGAGGTGTCTGGACGGGCAAATTTAACTCTCATTTCCCACCAGGAAGAGGAATTAACCAAAGGCTCAGCGTGCCGTGCCGGAACCAGATTAGGGCCTGAAGCCATCCTGCGGTGTTGCGGCCAGCTCACAAGAAAGCGAGTTGAAGAAAGGAGCTCAGGGGCACTGTAATTCACAAACCTGCAGAGTTATAAATGACAGCTATCGTCCAAAAATAGACTGAAGTAAGGCTGCCAAGAGGACTTGAAAGCGGGGCAGAATTGCAGGAAACCGATTTCAGGAGGTAGACTGGAATTGCATTGAAAGCATAGGAAAAGAGGCAGAACGTCCACAATGATGCACTTGGCCAAAAAGGGCGTATGCGTTTTTTCCTGAATATATTCAGGAAAAAACGCATACGCCCTTTTTGGCCAACCAAGCAAGCTTGCAAAGGAAATCTGCACTACAATGAAGTCTCACTTCCCCCCGGTCAAAAGGGCCATCTGAAAAAAGTGTAAAATCCAGAAAGGCAGGACAGGCCATGGAGAACTGGGAGCCTTGTTATGCTGATGGGCGGGATGTAAATTGCCAACAGACACTCGGGAGAAGTGTATGGTGTTTCCTGAAACATCTAAAAAACAAAGCAACAGAGCCTAGGGCACTTCCACTTATGGTCCTATAGCTTAGGGAAATTAAAATCAAAAAGACACAGCCACCCCAAAGTTTGGAACGCCTCTGTTTACAAGAACCTCGTTTACAGTACAAGTTCAACATCGCAGAAAGTGAAAAATGGATAAAGAAGTTGTGGTATTTACTTACAAAGCAATATCACTCAGCAATGAAATCTATGTCATCAGGCCCTTAGCAGCACAATGAGTGGATTCAGGTATGATGATTCTAACTGAAATAAGTCACACAGAAAAAGAAACATCATAAGATATCAGTAATACACGGAATGTAAACTTGGCTACACAGGAACTGAATTACAGAACAGAACAGGGTCTCAAATTTAGAAAACCAACTTATGCTTGCTTAAGGGGAAAGGTGAGTTGGGGTGCTGCATAAAACCAGAGATTGAAATGAGCACAGATAAAGTTCCTTAAGCCAAATATGGAATAGACAAGAGCTACTCCTTGCTCAACGAAATGGACTCAACACCGCATATTAAACGCCTAAGAATGTACCTGACTAGTAAGTATCTTAAAACCTATGGATTGCTATGTCTCCGAAAGAGAATCAAGCATGTGTACAGGGGCATAAACGCAGCAGTGATAGGATTGGAGAGGTTCGGTGAGCAAATGAAGACCCTTTGAAGTCATATTGCATGGTACCCATTCCACGGGTTTCAACTCCCAGGTTTTAGGTATTCTTCCTTCAGCTAAAACATGCATGTGGAACCCAGAGTATGATCAACCATGTGATCGGGAGACGTGTTCAAATATGTCTCAGTTTTCCTCCCCTGGTACTCGGGTGCAACATTCCAGACGCTTTACTAACACTCTCCCCACTTGGAGAGTCAGCGCCTTTAACCTCCTGTTTGGCCCAGTTTGCAATTTCTGCGGAAGATGAACAGGAATAGCGAGAACCAATGAGAGACTAGCTGGAGGTGTCTGGACGGGCAAATTTAACTCTCATTTCCCACCAGGAAGAGGAATTAACCAAAGGCTCAGCGTGCCGTGCCGGAACCAGATTAGGGCCTGAAGCCATCCTGCGGTGTTGCGGCCAGCTCACAAGAAAGCGAGTTGAAGAAAGGAGCTCAGGGGCACTGTAATTCACAAACCTGCAGAGTTATAAATGACAGCTATCGTCCAAAAATAGACTGAAGTAAGGCTGCCAAGAGGACTTGAAAGCGGGGCAGAATTGCAGGAAACCGATTTCAGGAGGTAGACTGGAATTGCATTGAAAGCATAGGAAAAGAGGCAGAACGTCCACAATGATGCACTTGGCCAAAAAGGGCGTATGCGTTTTTTCCTGAATATATTCAGGAAAAAACGCATACGCCCTTTTTGGCCAACCAAGCAAGCTTGCAAAGGAAATCTGCACTACAATGAAGTCTCACTTCCCCCCGGTCAAAAGGGCCATCTGAAAAAAGTGTAAAATCCAGAAAGGCAGGACAGGCCATGGAGAACTGGGAGCCTTGTTATGCTGATGGGCGGGATGTAAATTGCCAACAGACACTCGGGAGAAGTGTATGGTGTTTCCTGAAACATCTAAAAAACAAAGCAACAGAGCCTAGGGCACTTCCACTTATGGTCCTATAGCTTAGGGAAATTAAAATCAAAAAGACACAGCCACCCCAAAGTTTGGACGCCTCCGTTTACAAGAACCTCGTTTACAGTACAAGTTCAACATCGCAGAAAGTGAAAAATGGATAAAGAAGTTGTGGTATTTACTTACAAAGCAATATCACTCAGCAATGAAATCTATGTCATCAGGCCCTTAGCAGCACAATGAGTGGATTCAGGTATGATGATTCTAACTGAAATAAGTCACACAGAAAAAGAAACATCATAAGATATCAGTAATACACGGAATGTAAACTTGGCTACACAGGAACTGAATTACAGAACAGAACAGGGTCTCAAATTTAGAAAACCAACTTATGCTTGCTTAGGGGAAAGGTGAGTTGGGGTGCTGCATAAAACCAGAGATTGAAATGAGCACAGATAAAGTTCCTTAAGCCAAATATGGAATAGACAAGAGCTACTCCTTGCTCAACGAAATGGACTCAACACCGCATATTAAACGCCTAAGAATGTACCTGACTAGTAAGTATCTTAAAACCTATGGATTGCTATGTCTCCGAAAGAGAATCAAGCATGTGTACAGGGGCATAAACGCAGCAGTGATAGGATTGGAGAGGTTCGGTGAGCAAATGAAGACCCTTTGAAGTCATATTGCATGGTACCCATTCCACGGGTTTCAACTCCCAGGTTTTAGGTATTCTTCCTTCAGCTAAAACATGCATGTGGAACCCAGAGTATGATCAACCATGTGATCGGGAGACGTGTTCAAATATGTCTCAGTTTTCCTCCCCTGGTACTCGGGTGCAACATTCCAGACGCTTTACTAACACTCTCCCCACTTGGAGAGTCAGCCCTTTAACCTCCTGTTTGGCCCAGTTTGCAATTTCTGCGGAAGATGAACAGGAATAGCGAGAACCAATGAGAGACTAGCTGGAGGTGTCTGGACGGGCAAATTTAACTCTCATTTCCCACCAGGAAGAGGAATAACCAAAGGCTCAGCGTGCCGTGCCGGAACCAGATTAGGGCCTGAAGCCATCCTGCGGTGTTGCGGCCAGCTCACAAGAAAGCGAGTTGAAGAAAGGAGCTCAGGGGCACTGTAATTCACAAACCTGCAGAGTTATAAATGACAGCTATCGTCCAAAAATAGACTGAAGTAAGGCTGCCAAGAGGACTTGAAAGCGGGGCAGAATTGCAGGAAACCGATTTCAGGAGGTAGACTGGAATTGCATTGAAAGCATAGGAAAAGAGGCAGAACGTCCACAATGATGCACTTGGCCAAAAAGGGCGTATGCGTTTTTTCCTGAATATATTCAGGAAAAAACGCATACGCCCTTTTTGGCCAACCAAGCAAGCTTGCAAAGGAAATCTGCACTACAATGAAGTCTCACTTCCCCCCGGTCAAAAGGGCCATCTGAAAAAAGTGTAAAATCCAGAAAGGCAGGACAGGCCATGGAGAACTGGGAGCCTTGTTATGCTGATGGGCGGGATGTAAATTGCCAACAGACACTCGGGAGAAGTGTATGGTGTTTCCTGAAACATCTAAAAAACAAAGCAACAGAGCCTAGGGCACTTCCACTTATGGTCCTATAGCTTAGGGAAATTAAAATCAAAAAGACACAGCCACCCCAAAGTTTGGGACGCCTCTGTTTACAAGAACCTCGTTTACAGTACAAGTTCAACATCGCAGAAAGTGAAAAATGGATAAAGAAGTTGTGGTATTTACTTACAAAGCAATATCACTCAGCAATGAAATCTATGTCATCAGGCCCTTAGCAGCACAATGAGTGGATTCAGGTATGATGATTCTAACTGAAATAAGTCACACAGAAAAAGAAACATCATAAGATATCAGTAATACACGGAATGTAAACTTGGCTACACAGGAACTGAATTACAGAACAGAACAGGGTCTCAAATTTAGAAAACCAACTTATGCTTGCTTAAGGGAAAGGTGAGTTGGGGTGCTGCATAAAACCAGAGATTGAAATGAGCACAGATAAAGTTCCTTAAGCCAAATATGGAATAGACAAGAGCTACTCCTTGCTCAACGAAATGGACTCAACACCGCATATTAAACGCCTAAGAATGTACCTGACTAGTAAGTATCTTAAAACCTATGGATTGCTATGTCTCCGAAAGAGAATCAAGCATGTGTACAGGGGCATAAACGCAGCAGTGATAGGATTGGAGAGGTTCGGTGAGCAAATGAAGACCCTTTGAAGTCATATTGCATGGTACCCATTCCACGGGTTTCAACTCCCAGGTTTAAGGTATTCTTCCTTCAGCTAAAACATGCATGTGGAACCCAGAGTATGATCAACCATGTGATCGGGAGACGTGTTCAAATATGTCTCAGTTTTCCTCCCCTGGTACTCGGGTGCAACATTCCAGACGCTTTACTAACACTCTCCCCACTTGGAGAGTCAGCCCTTTAACCTCCTGTTTGGCCCAGTTTGCAATTTCTGCGGAAGATGAACAGGAATAGCGAGAACCAATGAGAGACTAGCTGGAGGTGTCTGGACGGGCAAATTTAACTCTCATTTCCCACCAGGAAGAGGAATTAACCAAAGGCTCAGCGTGCCGTGCCGGAACCAGATTAGGGCCTGAAGCCATCCTGCGGTGTTGCGGCCAGCTCACAAGAAAGCGAGTTGAAGAAAGGAGCTCAGGGGCACTGTAATTCACAAACCTGCAGAGTTATAAATGACAGCTATCGTCCAAAAATAGACTGAAGTAAGGCTGCCAAGAGGACTTGAAAGCGGGGCAGAATTGCAGGAAACCGATTTCAGGAGGTAGACTGGAATTGCATTGAAAGCATAGGAAAAGAGGCAGAACGTCCACAATGATGCACTTGGCCAAAAAGGGCGTATGCGTTTTTTCCTGAATATATTCAGGAAAAAACGCATACGCCCTTTTTGGCCAACCAAGCAAGCTTGCAAAGGAAATCTGCACTACAATGAAGTCTCACTTCCCCCCGGTCAAAAGGGCCATCTGAAAAAAGTGTAAAATCCAGAAAGGCAGGACAGGCCATGGAGAACTGGGAGCCTTGTTATGCTGATGGGCGGGATGTAAATTGCCAACAGACACTCGGGAGAAGTGTATGGTGTTTCCTGAAACATCTAAAAAACAAAGCAACAGAGCCTAGGGCACTTCCACTTATGGTCCTATAGCTTAGGGAAATTAAAATCAAAAAGACACAGCCACCCCAAAGTTTGGGACGCCTCTGTTTACAAGAACCTCGTTTACAGTACAAGTTCAACATCGCAGAAAGTGAAAAATGGATAAAGAAGTTGTGGTATTTACTTACAAAGCAATATCACTCAGCAATGAAATCTATGTCATCAGGCCCTTAGCAGCACAATGAGTGGATTCAGGTATGATGATTCTAACTGAAATAAGTCACACAGAAAAAGAAACATCATAAGATATCAGTAATACACGGAATGTAAACTTGGCTACACAGGAACTGAATTACAGAACAGAACAGGGTCTCAAATTTAGAAAACCAACTTATGCTTGCTTAAGGGAAAGGTGAGTTGGGGTGCTGCATAAAACCAGAGATTGAAATGAGCACAGATAAAGTTCCTTAAGCCAAATATGGAATAGACAAGAGCTACTCCTTGCTCAACGAAATGGACTCAACACCGCATATTAAACGCCTAAGAATGTACCTGACTAGTAAGTATCTTAAAACCTATGGATTGCTATGTCTCCGAAAGAGAATCAAGCATGTGTACAGGGGCATAAACGCAGCAGTGATAGGATTGGAGAGGTTCGGTGAGCAAATGAAGACCCTTTGAAGTCATATTGCATGGTACCCATTCCACGGGTTTCAACTTCCCAGGTTTTAGGTATTCTTCCTTCAGCTAAAACATGCATGTGGAACCCAGAGTATGATCAACCATGTGATCGGGAGACGTGTTCAAATATGTCTCAGTTTTCCTCCCCTGGTACTCGGGTGCAACATTCCAGACGCTTTACTAACACTCTCCCCACTTGGAGAGTCAGCCCTTTAACCTCCTGTTTGGCCCAGTTTGCAATTTCTGCGGAAGATGAACAGGAATAGCGAGAACCAATGAGAGACTAGCTGGAGGTGTCTGGACGGGCAAATTTAACTCTCATTTCCCACCAGGAAGAGGAATTAACCAAAGGCTCAGCGTGCCGTGCCGGAACCAGATTAGGGCCTGAAGCCATCCTGCGGTGTTGCGGCCAGCTCACAAGAAAGCGAGTTGAAGAAAGGAGCTCAGGGGCACTGTAATTCACAAACCTGCAGAGTTATAAATGACAGCTATCGTCCAAAAATAGACTGAAGTAAGGCTGCCAAGAGGACTTGAAAGCGGGGCAGAATTGCAGGAAACCGATTTCAGGAGGTAGACTGGAATTGCATTGAAAGCATAGGAAAAGAGGCAGAACGTCCACAATGATGCACTTGGCCAAAAAGGGCGTATGCGTTTTTTCCTGAATATATTCAGGAAAAAACGCATACGCCCTTTTTGGCCAACCAAGCAAGCTTGCAAAGGAAATCTGCACTACAATGAAGTCTCACTTCCCCCCGGTCAAAAGGGCCATCTGAAAAAAGTGTAAAATCCAGAAAGGCAGGACAGGCCATGGAGAACTGGGAGCCTTGTTATGCTGATGGGCGGGATGTAAATTGCCAACAGACACTCGGGAGAAGTGTATGGTGTTTCCTGAAACATCTAAAAAACAAAGCAACAGAGCCTAGGGCACTTCCACTTATGGTCCTATAGCTTAGGGAAATTAAAATCAAAAAGACACAGCCACCCCAAAGTTTGGGACGCCTCTGTTTACAAGAACCTCGTTTACAGTACAAGTTCAACATCGCAGAAAGTGAAAAATGGATAAAGAAGTTGTGGTATTTACTTACAAAGCAATATCACTCAGCAATGAAATCTATGTCATCAGGCCCTTAGCAGCACAATGAGTGGATTCAGGTATGATGATTCTAACTGAAATAAGTCACACAGAAAAAGAAACATCATAAGATATCAGTAATACACGGAATGTAAACTTGGCTACACAGGAACTGAATTACAGAACAGAACAGGGTCTCAAATTTAGAAAACCAACTTATGCTTGCTTAAGGGGAAAGGTGAGTTGGGGTGCTGCATAAAACCAGAGATTGAAATGAGCACAGATAAAGTTCCTTAAGCCAAATATGGAATAGACAAGAGCTACTCCTTGCTCAACGAAATGGACTCAACACCGCATATTAAACGCCTAAGAATGTACCTGACTAGTAAGTATCTTAAAACCTATGGATTGCTATGTCTCCGAAAGAGAATCAAGCATGTGTACAGGGGCATAAACGCAGCAGTGATAGGATTGGAGAGGTTCGGTGAGCAAATGAAGACCCTTTGAAGTCATATTGCATGGTACCCATTCCACGGGTTTCAACTCCCAGGTTTAAGGTATTCTTCCTTCAGCTAAAACATGCATGTGGAACCCAGAGTATGATCAACCATGTGATCGGGAGACGTGTTCAAATATGTCTCAGTTTTCCTCCCCTGGTACTCGGGTGCAACATTCCAGACGCTTTACTAACACTCTCCCCACTTGGAGAGTCAGCCCTTTAACCTCCTGTTTGGCCCAGTTTGCAATTTCTGCGGAAGATGAACAGGAATAGCGAGAACCAATGAGAGACTAGCTGGAGGTGTCTGGACGGGCAAATTTAACTCTCATTTCCCACCAGGAAGAGGAATTAACCAAAGGCTCAGCGTGCCGTGCCGGAACCAGATTAGGGCCTGAAGCCATCCTGCGGTGTTGCGGCCAGCTCACAAGAAAGCGAGTTGAAGAAAGGAGCTCAGGGGCACTGTAATTCACAAACCTGCAGAGTTATAAATGACAGCTATCGTCCAAAAATAGACTGAAGTAAGGCTGCCAAGAGGACTTGAAAGCGGGGCAGAATTGCAGGAAACCGATTTCAGGAGGTAGACTGGAATTGCATTGAAAGCATAGGAAAAGAGGCAGAACGTCCACAATGATGCACTTGGCCAAAAAGGGCGTATGCGTTTTTTCCTGAATATATTCAGGAAAAAACGCATACGCCCTTTTTGGCCAACCAAGCAAGCTTGCAAAGGAAATCTGCACTACAATGAAGTCTCACTTCCCCCCGGTCAAAAGGGCCATCTGAAAAAAGTGTAAAATCCAGAAAGGCAGGACAGGCCATGGAGAACTGGGAGCCTTGTTATGCTGATGGGCGGGATGTAAATTGCCAACAGACACTCGGGAGAAGTGTATGGTGTTTCCTGAAACATCTAAAAAACAAAGCAACAGAGCCTAGGGCACTTCCACTTATGGTCCTATAGCTTAGGGAAATTAAAATCAAAAAGACACAGCCACCCCAAAGTTTGGAACGCCTCTGTTTACAAGAACCTCGTTTACAGTACAAGTTCAACATCGCAGAAAGTGAAAAATGGATAAAGAAGTTGTGGTATTTACTTACAAAGCAATATCACTCAGCAATGAAATCTATGTCATCAGGCCCTTAGCAGCACAATGAGTGGATTCAGGTATGATGATTCTAACTGAAATAAGTCACACAGAAAAAGAAACATCATAAGATATCAGTAATACACGGAATGTAAACTTGGCTACACAGGAACTGAATTACAGAACAGAACAGGGTCTCAAATTTAGAAAACCAACTTATGCTTGCTTAAGGGGAAAGGTGAGTTGGGGTGCTGCATAAAACCAGAGATTGAAATGAGCACAGATAAAGTTCCTTAAGCCAAATATGGAATAGACAAGAGCTACTCCTTGCTCAACGAAATGGACTCAACACCGCATATTAAACGCCTAAGAATGTACCTGACTAGTAAGTATCTTAAAACCTATGGATTGCTATGTCTCCGAAAGAGAATCAAGCATGTGTACAGGGGCATAAACGCAGCAGTGATAGGATTGGAGAGGTTCGGTGAGCAAATGAAGACCCTTTGAAGTCATATTGCATGGTACCCATTCCACGGGTTTCAACACCCAGGTTTTAGGTATTCTTCCTTCAGCTAAAACATGCATGTGGAACCCAGAGTATGATCAACCATGTGATCGGGAGACGTGTTCAAATATGTCTCAGTTTTCCTCCCCTGGTACTCGGGTGCAACATTCCAGACGCTTTACTAACACTCTCCCCACTTGGAGAGTCAGTCCCTTTAACCTCCTGTTTGGCCCAGTTTGCAATTTCTGCGGAAGATGAACAGGAATAGCGAGAACCAATGAGAGACTAGCTGGAGGTGTCTGGACGGGCAAATTTAACTCTCATTTCCCACCAGGAAGAGGAATTAACCAAAGGCTCAGCGTGCCGTGCCGGAACCAGATTAGGGCCTGAAGCCATCCTGCGGTGTTGCGGCCAGCTCACAAGAAAGCGAGTTGAAGAAAGGAGCTCAGGGGCACTGTAATTCACAAACCTGCAGAGTTATAAATGACAGCTATCGTCCAAAAATAGACTGAAGTAAGGCTGCCAAGAGGACTTGAAAGCGGGGCAGAATTGCAGGAAACCGATTTCAGGAGGTAGACTGGAATTGCATTGAAAGCATAGGAAAAGAGGCAGAACGTCCACAATGATGCACTTGGCCAAAAAGGGCGTATGCGTTTTTTCCTGAATATATTCAGGAAAAAACGCATACGCCCTTTTTGGCCAACCAAGCAAGCTTGCAAAGGAAATCTGCACTACAATGAAGTCTCACTTCCCCCCGGTCAAAAGGGCCATCTGAAAAAAGTGTAAAATCCAGAAAGGCAGGACAGGCCATGGAGAACTGGGAGCCTTGTTATGCTGATGGGCGGGATGTAAATTGCCAACAGACACTCGGGAGAAGTGTATGGTGTTTCCTGAAACATCTAAAAAACAAAGCAACAGAGCCTAGGGCACTTCCACTTATGGTCCTATAGCTTAGGGAAATTAAAATCAAAAAGACACAGCCACCCCAAAGTTTGGAACGCTCTGTTTACAAGAACCTCGTTTACAGTACAAGTTCAACATCGCAGAAAGTGAAAAATGGATAAAGAAGTTGTGGTATTTACTTACAAAGCAATATCACTCAGCAATGAAATCTATGTCATCAGGCCCTTAGCAGCACAATGAGTGGATTCAGGTATGATGATTCTAACTGAAATAAGTCACACAGAAAAAGAAACATCATAAGATATCAGTAATACACGGAATGTAAACTTGGCTACACAGGAACTGAATTACAGAACAGAACAGGGTCTCAAATTTAGAAAACCAACTTATGCTTGCTTAAGGGAAAGGTGAGTTGGGGTGCTGCATAAAACCAGAGATTGAAATGAGCACAGATAAAGTTCCTTAAGCCAAATATGGAATAGACAAGAGCTACTCCTTGCTCAACGAAATGGACTCAACACCGCATATTAAACGCCTAAGAATGTACCTGACTAGTAAGTATCTTAAAACCTATGGATTGCTATGTCTCCGAAAGAGAATCAAGCATGTGTACAGGGGCATAAACGCAGCAGTGATAGGATTGGAGAGGTTCGGTGAGCAAATGAAGACCCTTTGAAGTCATATTGCATGGTACCCATTCCACGGGTTTCAAATCCCAGGTTTAAGGTATTCTTCCTTCAGCTAAAACATGCATGTGGAACCCAGAGTATGATCAACCATGTGATCGGGAGACGTGTTCAAATATGTCTCAGTTTTCCTCCCCTGGTACTCGGGTGCAACATTCCAGACGCTTTACTAACACTCTCCCCACTTGGAGAGTCAGTCCCTTTAACCTCCTGTTTGGCCCAGTTTGCAATTTCTGCGGAAGATGAACAGGAATAGCGAGAACCAATGAGAGACTAGCTGGAGGTGTCTGGACGGGCAAATTTAACTCTCATTTCCCACCAGGAAGAGGAATTAACCAAAGGCTCAGCGTGCCGTGCCGGAACCAGATTAGGGCCTGAAGCCATCCTGCGGTGTTGCGGCCAGCTCACAAGAAAGCGAGTTGAAGAAAGGAGCTCAGGGGCACTGTAATTCACAAACCTGCAGAGTTATAAATGACAGCTATCGTCCAAAAATAGACTGAAGTAAGGCTGCCAAGAGGACTTGAAAGCGGGGCAGAATTGCAGGAAACCGATTTCAGGAGGTAGACTGGAATTGCATTGAAAGCATAGGAAAAGAGGCAGAACGTCCACAATGATGCACTTGGCCAAAAAGGGCGTATGCGTTTTTTCCTGAATATATTCAGGAAAAAACGCATACGCCCTTTTTGGCCAACCAAGCAAGCTTGCAAAGGAAATCTGCACTACAATGAAGTCTCACTTCCCCCCGGTCAAAAGGGCCATCTGAAAAAAGTGTAAAATCCAGAAAGGCAGGACAGGCCATGGAGAACTGGGAGCCTTGTTATGCTGATGGGCGGGATGTAAATTGCCAACAGACACTCGGGAGAAGTGTATGGTGTTTCCTGAAACATCTAAAAAACAAAGCAACAGAGCCTAGGGCACTTCCACTTATGGTCCTATAGCTTAGGGAAATTAAAATCAAAAAGACACAGCCACCCCAAAGTTTGGAACGCCTCTGTTTACAAGAACCTCGTTTACAGTACAAGTTCAACATCGCAGAAAGTGAAAAATGGATAAAGAAGTTGTGGTATTTACTTACAAAGCAATATCACTCAGCAATGAAATCTATGTCATCAGGCCCTTAGCAGCACAATGAGTGGATTCAGGTATGATGATTCTAACTGAAATAAGTCACACAGAAAAAGAAACATCATAAGATATCAGTAATACACGGAATGTAAACTTGGCTACACAGGAACTGAATTACAGAACAGAACAGGGTCTCAAATTTAGAAAACCAACTTATGCTTGCTTAAGGGGAAAGGTGAGTTGGGGTGCTGCATAAAACCAGAGATTGAAATGAGCACAGATAAAGTTCCTTAAGCCAAATATGGAATAGACAAGAGCTACTCCTTGCTCAACGAAATGGACTCAACACCGCATATTAAACGCCTAAGAATGTACCTGACTAGTAAGTATCTTAAAACCTATGGATTGCTATGTCTCCGAAAGAGAATCAAGCATGTGTACAGGGGCATAAACGCAGCAGTGATAGGATTGGAGAGGTTCGGTGAGCAAATGAAGACCCTTTGAAGTCATATTGCATGGTACCCATTCCACGGGTTTCAACTACCCAGGTTTAAGGTATTCTTCCTTCAGCTAAAACATGCATGTGGAACCCAGAGTATGATCAACCATGTGATCGGGAGACGTGTTCAAATATGTCTCAGTTTTCCTCCCCTGGTACTCGGGTGCAACATTCCAGACGCTTTACTAACACTCTCCCCACTTGGAGAGTCAGTCCTTTAACCTCCTGTTTGGCCCAGTTTGCAATTTCTGCGGAAGATGAACAGGAATAGCGAGAACCAATGAGAGACTAGCTGGAGGTGTCTGGACGGGCAAATTTAACTCTCATTTCCCACCAGGAAGAGGAATTAACCAAAGGCTCAGCGTGCCGTGCCGGAACCAGATTAGGGCCTGAAGCCATCCTGCGGTGTTGCGGCCAGGTCACAAGAAAGCGAGTTGAAGAAAGGAGCTCAGGGGCACTGTAATTCACAAACCTGCAGAGTTATAAATGACAGCTATCGTCCAAAAATAGACTGAAGTAAGGCTGCCAAGAGGACTTGAAAGCGGGGCAGAATTGCAGGAAACCGATTTCAGGAGGTAGACTGGAATTGCATTGAAAGCATAGGAAAAGAGGCAGAACGTCCACAATGATGCACTTGGCCAAAAAGGGCGTATGCGTTTTTTCCTGAATATATTCAGGAAAAAACGCATACGCCCTTTTTGGCCAACCAAGCAAGCTTGCAAAGGAAATCTGCACTACAATGAAGTCTCACTTCCCCCCGGTCAAAAGGGCCATCTGAAAAAAGTGTAAAATCCAGAAAGGCAGGACAGGCCATGGAGAACTGGGAGCCTTGTTATGCTGATGGGCGGGATGTAAATTGCCAACAGACACTCGGGAGAAGTGTATGGTGTTTCCTGAAACATCTAAAAAACAAAGCAACAGAGCCTAGGGCACTTCCACTTATGGTCCTATAGCTTAGGGAAATTAAAATCAAAAAGACACAGCCACCCCAAAGTTTGGAACGGCTCTGTTTACAAGAACCTCGTTTACAGTACAAGTTCAACATCGCAGAAAGTGAAAAATGGATAAAGAAGTTGTGGTATTTACTTACAAAGCAATATCACTCAGCAATGAAATCTATGTCATCAGGCCCTTAGCAGCACAATGAGTGGATTCAGGTATGATGATTCTAACTGAAATAAGTCACACAGAAAAAGAAACATCATAAGATATCAGTAATACACGGAATGTAAACTTGGCTACACAGGAACTGAATTACAGAACAGAACAGGGTCTCAAATTTAGAAAACCAACTTATGCTTGCTTAAGGGGAAAGGTGAGTTGGGGTGCTGCATAAAACCAGAGATTGAAATGAGCACAGATAAAGTTCCTTAAGCCAAATATGGAATAGACAAGAGCTACTCCTTGCTCAACGAAATGGACTCAACACCGCATATTAAACGCCTAAGAATGTACCTGACTAGTAAGTATCTTAAAACCTATGGATTGCTATGTCTCCGAAAGAGAATCAAGCATGTGTACAGGGGCATAAACGCAGCAGTGATAGGATTGGAGAGGTTCGGTGAGCAAATGAAGACCCTTTGAAGTCATATTGCATGGTACCCATTCCACGGGTTTCAACTACCCAGGTTTAAGGTATTCTTCCTTCAGCTAAAACATGCATGTGGAACCCAGAGTATGATCAACCATGTGATCGGGAGACGTGTTCAAATATGTCTCAGTTTTCCTCCCCTGGTACTCGGGTGCAACATTCCAGACGCTTTACTAACACTCTCCCCACTTGGAGAGTCAGTCCCTTTAACCTCCTGTTTGGCCCAGTTTGCAATTTCTGCGGAAGATGAACAGGAATAGCGAGAACCAATGAGAGACTAGCTGGAGGTGTCTGGACGGGCAAATTTAACTCTCATTTCCCACCAGGAAGAGGAATTAACCAAAGGCTCAGCGTGCCGTGCCGGAACCAGATTAGGGCCTGAAGCCATCCTGCGGTGTTGCGGCCAGCTCACAAGAAAGCGAGTTGAAGAAAGGAGCTCAGGGGCACTGTAATTCACAAACCTGCAGAGTTATAAATGACAGCTATCGTCCAAAAATAGACTGAAGTAAGGCTGCCAAGAGGACTTGAAAGCGGGGCAGAATTGCAGGAAACCGATTTCAGGAGGTAGACTGGAATTGCATTGAAAGCATAGGAAAAGAGGCAGAACGTCCACAATGATGCACTTGGCCAAAAAGGGCGTATGCGTTTTTTCCTGAATATATTCAGGAAAAAACGCATACGCCCTTTTTGGCCAACCAAGCAAGCTTGCAAAGGAAATCTGCACTACAATGAAGTCTCACTTCCCCCCGGTCAAAAGGGCCATCTGAAAAAAGTGTAAAATCCAGAAAGGCAGGACAGGCCATGGAGAACTGGGAGCCTTGTTATGCTGATGGGCGGGATGTAAATTGCCAACAGACACTCGGGAGAAGTGTATGGTGTTTCCTGAAACATCTAAAAAACAAAGCAACAGAGCCTAGGGCACTTCCACTTATGGTCCTATAGCTTAGGGAAATTAAAATCAAAAAGACACAGCCACCCCAAAGTTTGGAACGCTCTGTTTACAAGAACCTCGTTTACAGTACAAGTTCAACATCGCAGAAAGTGAAAAATGGATAAAGAAGTTGTGGTATTTACTTACAAAGCAATATCACTCAGCAATGAAATCTATGTCATCAGGCCCTTAGCAGCACAATGAGTGGATTCAGGTATGATGATTCTAACTGAAATAAGTCACACAGAAAAAGAAACATCATAAGATATCAGTAATACACGGAATGTAAACTTGGCTACACAGGAACTGAATTACAGAACAGAACAGGGTCTCAAATTTAGAAAACCAACTTATGCTTGCTTAAGGGGAAAGGTGAGTTGGGGTGCTGCATAAAACCAGAGATTGAAATGAGCACAGATAAAGTTCCTTAAGCCAAATATGGAATAGACAAGAGCTACTCCTTGCTCAACGAAATGGACTCAACACCGCATATTAAACGCCTAAGAATGTACCTGACTAGTAAGTATCTTAAAACCTATGGATTGCTATGTCTCCGAAAGAGAATCAAGCATGTGTACAGGGGCATAAACGCAGCAGTGATAGGATTGGAGAGGTTCGGTGAGCAAATGAAGACCCTTTGAAGTCATATTGCATGGTACCCATTCCACGGGTTTCAACTACCCAGGTTTAAGGTATTCTTCCTTCAGCTAAAACATGCATGTGGAACCCAGAGTATGATCAACCATGTGATCGGGAGACGTGTTCAAATATGTCTCAGTTTTCCTCCCCTGGTACTCGGGTGCAACATTCCAGACGCTTTACTAACACTCTCCCCACTTGGAGAGTCAGCCCTTTAACCTCCTGTTTGGCCCAGTTTGCAATTTCTGCGGAAGATGAACAGGAATAGCGAGAACCAATGAGAGACTAGCTGGAGGTGTCTGGACGGGCAAATTTAACTCTCATTTCCCACCAGGAAGAGGAATTAACCAAAGGCTCAGCGTGCCGTGCCGGAACCAGATTAGGGCCTGAAGCCATCCTGCGGTGTTGCGGCCAGCTCACAAGAAAGCGAGTTGAAGAAAGGAGCTCAGGGGCACTGTAATTCACAAACCTGCAGAGTTATAAATGACAGCTATCGTCCAAAAATAGACTGAAGTAAGGCTGCCAAGAGGACTTGAAAGCGGGGCAGAATTGCAGGAAACCGATTTCAGGAGGTAGACTGGAATTGCATTGAAAGCATAGGAAAAGAGGCAGAACGTCCACAATGATGCACTTGGCCAAAAAGGGCGTATGCGTTTTTTCCTGAATATATTCAGGAAAAAACGCATACGCCCTTTTTGGCCAACCAAGCAAGCTTGCAAAGGAAATCTGCACTACAATGAAGTCTCACTTCCCCCCGGTCAAAAGGGCCATCTGAAAAAAGTGTAAAATCCAGAAAGGCAGGACAGGCCATGGAGAACTGGGAGCCTTGTTATGCTGATGGGCGGGATGTAAATTGCCAACAGACACTCGGGAGAAGTGTATGGTGTTTCCTGAAACATCTAAAAAACAAAGCAACAGAGCCTAGGGCACTTCCACTTATGGTCCTATAGCTTAGGGAAATTAAAATCAAAAAGACACAGCCACCCCAAAGTTTGGAACGCTCTGTTTACAAGAACCTCGTTTACAGTACAAGTTCAACATCGCAGAAAGTGAAAAATGGATAAAGAAGTTGTGGTATTTACTTACAAAGCAATATCACTCAGCAATGAAATCTATGTCATCAGGCCCTTAGCAGCACAATGAGTGGATTCAGGTATGATGATTCTAACTGAAATAAGTCACACAGAAAAAGAAACATCATAAGATATCAGTAATACACGGAATGTAAACTTGGCTACACAGGAACTGAATTACAGAACAGAACAGGGTCTCAAATTTAGAAAACCAACTTATGCTTGCTTAAGGGGAAAGGTGAGTTGGGGTGCTGCATAAAACCAGAGATTGAAATGAGCACAGATAAAGTTCCTTAAGCCAAATATGGAATAGACAAGAGCTACTCCTTGCTCAACGAAATGGACTCAACACCGCATATTAAACGCCTAAGAATGTACCTGACTAGTAAGTATCTTAAAACCTATGGATTGCTATGTCTCCGAAAGAGAATCAAGCATGTGTACAGGGGCATAAACGCAGCAGTGATAGGATTGGAGAGGTTCGGTGAGCAAATGAAGACCCTTTGAAGTCATATTGCATGGTACCCATTCCACGGGTTTCAACACCCAGGTTTTAGGTATTCTTCCTTCAGCTAAAACATGCATGTGGAACCCAGAGTATGATCAACCATGTGATCGGGAGACGTGTTCAAATATGTCTCAGTTTTCCTCCCCTGGTACTCGGGTGCAACATTCCAGACGCTTTACTAACACTCTCCCCACTTGGAGAGTCAGCCCTTTAACCTCCTGTTTGGCCCAGTTTGCAATTTCTGCGGAAGATGAACAGGAATAGCGAGAACCAATGAGAGACTAGCTGGAGGTGTCTGGACGGGCAAATTTAACTCTCATTTCCCACCAGGAAGAGGAATTAACCAAAGGCTCAGCGTGCCGTGCCGGAACCAGATTAGGGCCTGAAGCCATCCTGCGGTGTTGCGGCCAGCTCACAAGAAAGCGAGTTGAAGAAAGGAGCTCAGGGGCACTGTAATTCACAAACCTGCAGAGTTATAAATGACAGCTATCGTCCAAAAATAGACTGAAGTAAGGCTGCCAAGAGGACTTGAAAGCGGGGCAGAATTGCAGGAAACCGATTTCAGGAGGTAGACTGGAATTGCATTGAAAGCATAGGAAAAGAGGCAGAACGTCCACAATGATGCACTTGGCCAAAAAGGGCGTATGCGTTTTTTCCTGAATATATTCAGGAAAAAACGCATACGCCCTTTTTGGCCAACCAAGCAAGCTTGCAAAGGAAATCTGCACTACAATGAAGTCTCACTTCCCCCCGGTCAAAAGGGCCATCTGAAAAAAGTGTAAAATCCAGAAAGGCAGGACAGGCCATGGAGAACTGGGAGCCTTGTTATGCTGATGGGCGGGATGTAAATTGCCAACAGACACTCGGGAGAAGTGTATGGTGTTTCCTGAAACATCTAAAAAACAAAGCAACAGAGCCTAGGGCACTTCCACTTATGGTCCTATAGCTTAGGGAAATTAAAATCAAAAAGACACAGCCACCCCAAAGTTTGGGACGGCTCTGTTTACAAGAACCTCGTTTACAGTACAAGTTCAACATCGCAGAAAGTGAAAAATGGATAAAGAAGTTGTGGTATTTACTTACAAAGCAATATCACTCAGCAATGAAATCTATGTCATCAGGCCCTTAGCAGCACAATGAGTGGATTCAGGTATGATGATTCTAACTGAAATAAGTCACACAGAAAAAGAAACATCATAAGATATCAGTAATACACGGAATGTAAACTTGGCTACACAGGAACTGAATTACAGAACAGAACAGGGTCTCAAATTTAGAAAACCAACTTATGCTTGCTTAAGGGGAAAGGTGAGTTGGGGTGCTGCATAAAACCAGAGATTGAAATGAGCACAGATAAAGTTCCTTAAGCCAAATATGGAATAGACAAGAGCTACTCCTTGCTCAACGAAATGGACTCAACACCGCATATTAAACGCCTAAGAATGTACCTGACTAGTAAGTATCTTAAAACCTATGGATTGCTATGTCTCCGAAAGAGAATCAAGCATGTGTACAGGGGCATAAACGCAGCAGTGATAGGATTGGAGAGGTTCGGTGAGCAAATGAAGACCCTTTGAAGTCATATTGCATGGTACCCATTCCACGGGTTTCAACTCCCAGGTTTAAGGTATTCTTCCTTCAGCTAAAACATGCATGTGGAACCCAGAGTATGATCAACCATGTGATCGGGAGACGTGTTCAAATATGTCTCAGTTTTCCTCCCCTGGTACTCGGGTGCAACATTCCAGACGCTTTACTAACACTCTCCCCACTTGGAGAGTCAGTCCCTTTAACCTCCTGTTTGGCCCAGTTTGCAATTTCTGCGGAAGATGAACAGGAATAGCGAGAACCAATGAGAGACTAGCTGGAGGTGTCTGGACGGGCAAATTTAACTCTCATTTCCCACCAGGAAGAGGAATTAACCAAAGGCTCAGCGTGCCGTGCCGGAACCAGATTAGGGCCTGAAGCCATCCTGCGGTGTTGCGGCCAGCTCACAAGAAAGCGAGTTGAAGAAAGGAGCTCAGGGGCACTGTAATTCACAAACCTGCAGAGTTATAAATGACAGCTATCGTCCAAAAATAGACTGAAGTAAGGCTGCCAAGAGGACTTGAAAGCGGGGCAGAATTGCAGGAAACCGATTTCAGGAGGTAGACTGGAATTGCATTGAAAGCATAGGAAAAGAGGCAGAACGTCCACAATGATGCACTTGGCCAAAAAGGGCGTATGCGTTTTTTCCTGAATATATTCAGGAAAAAACGCATACGCCCTTTTTGGCCAACCAAGCAAGCTTGCAAAGGAAATCTGCACTACAATGAAGTCTCACTTCCCCCCGGTCAAAAGGGCCATCTGAAAAAAGTGTAAAATCCAGAAAGGCAGGACAGGCCATGGAGAACTGGGAGCCTTGTTATGCTGATGGGCGGGATGTAAATTGCCAACAGACACTCGGGAGAAGTGTATGGTGTTTCCTGAAACATCTAAAAAACAAAGCAACAGAGCCTAGGGCACTTCCACTTATGGTCCTATAGCTTAGGGAAATTAAAATCAAAAAGACACAGCCACCCCAAAGTTTGGAACGCCTCTGTTTACAAGAACCTCGTTTACAGTACAAGTTCAACATCGCAGAAAGTGAAAAATGGATAAAGAAGTTGTGGTATTTACTTACAAAGCAATATCACTCAGCAATGAAATCTATGTCATCAGGCCCTTAGCAGCACAATGAGTGGATTCAGGTATGATGATTCTAACTGAAATAAGTCACACAGAAAAAGAAACATCATAAGATATCAGTAATACACGGAATGTAAACTTGGCTACACAGGAACTGAATTACAGAACAGAACAGGGTCTCAAATTTAGAAAACCAACTTATGCTTGCTTAAGGGTAAGGTGAGTTGGGGTGCTGCATAAAACCAGAGATTGAAATGAGCACAGATAAAGTTCCTTAAGCCAAATATGGAATAGACAAGAGCTACTCCTTGCTCAACGAAATGGACTCAACACCGCATATTAAACGCCTAAGAATGTACCTGACTAGTAAGTATCTTAAAACCTATGGATTGCTATGTCTCCGAAAGAGAATCAAGCATGTGTACAGGGGCATAAACGCAGCAGTGATAGGATTGGAGAGGTTCGGTGAGCAAATGAAGACCCTTTGAAGTCATATTGCATGGTACCCATTCCACGGGTTTCAACTACCCAGGTTTAAGGTATTCTTCCTTCAGCTAAAACATGCATGTGGAACCCAGAGTATGATCAACCATGTGATCGGGAGACGTGTTCAAATATGTCTCAGTTTTCCTCCCCTGGTACTCGGGTGCAACATTCCAGACGCTTTACTAACACTCTCCCCACTTGGAGAGTCAGCCCTTTAACCTCCTGTTTGGCCCAGTTTGCAATTTCTGCGGAAGATGAACAGGAATAGCGAGAACCAATGAGAGACTAGCTGGAGGTGTCTGGACGGGCAAATTTAACTCTCATTTCCCACCAGGAAGAGGAATTAACCAAAGGCTCAGCGTGCCGTGCCGGAACCAGATTAGGGCCTGAAGCCATCCTGCGGTGTTGCGGCCAGCTCACAAGAAAGCGAGTTGAAGAAAGGAGCTCAGGGGCACTGTAATTCACAAACCTGCAGAGTTATAAATGACAGCTATCGTCCAAAAATAGACTGAAGTAAGGCTGCCAAGAGGACTTGAAAGCGGGGCAGAATTGCAGGAAACCGATTTCAGGAGGTAGACTGGAATTGCATTGAAAGCATAGGAAAAGAGGCAGAACGTCCACAATGATGCACTTGGCCAAAAAGGGCGTATGCGTTTTTTCCTGAATATATTCAGGAAAAAACGCATACGCCCTTTTTGGCCAACCAAGCAAGCTTGCAAAGGAAATCTGCACTACAATGAAGTCTCACTTCCCCCCGGTCAAAAGGGCCATCTGAAAAAAGTGTAAAATCCAGAAAGGCAGGACAGGCCATGGAGAACTGGGAGCCTTGTTATGCTGATGGGCGGGATGTAAATTGCCAACAGACACTCGGGAGAAGTGTATGGTGTTTCCTGAAACATCTAAAAAACAAAGCAACAGAGCCTAGGGCACTTCCACTTATGGTCCTATAGCTTAGGGAAATTAAAATCAAAAAGACACAGCCACCCCAAAGTTTGGGACGCCTCTGTTTACAAGAACCTCGTTTACAGTACAAGTTCAACATCGCAGAAAGTGAAAAATGGATAAAGAAGTTGTGGTATTTACTTACAAAGCAATATCACTCAGCAATGAAATCTATGTCATCAGGCCCTTAGCAGCACAATGAGTGGATTCAGGTATGATGATTCTAACTGAAATAAGTCACACAGAAAAAGAAACATCATAAGATATCAGTAATACACGGAATGTAAACTTGGCTACACAGGAACTGAATTACAGAACAGAACAGGGTCTCAAATTTAGAAAACCAACTTATGCTTGCTTAAGGGGAAAGGTGAGTTGGGGTGCTGCATAAAACCAGAGATTGAAATGAGCACAGATAAAGTTCCTTAAGCCAAATATGGAATAGACAAGAGCTACTCCTTGCTCAACGAAATGGACTCAACACCGCATATTAAACGCCTAAGAATGTACCTGACTAGTAAGTATCTTAAAACCTATGGATTGCTATGTCTCCGAAAGAGAATCAAGCATGTGTACAGGGGCATAAACGCAGCAGTGATAGGATTGGAGAGGTTCGGTGAGCAAATGAAGACCCTTTGAAGTCATATTGCATGGTACCCATTCCACGGGTTTCAACTACCCAGGTTTAAGGTATTCTTCCTTCAGCTAAAACATGCATGTGGAACCCAGAGTATGATCAACCATGTGATCGGGAGACGTGTTCAAATATGTCTCAGTTTTCCTCCCCTGGTACTCGGGTGCAACATTCCAGACGCTTTACTAACACTCTCCCCACTTGGAGAGTCAGCGCCTTTAACCTCCTGTTTGGCCCAGTTTGCAATTTCTGCGGAAGATGAACAGGAATAGCGAGAACCAATGAGAGACTAGCTGGAGGTGTCTGGACGGGCAAATTTAACTCTCATTTCCCACCAGGAAGAGGAATTAACCAAAGGCTCAGCGTGCCGTGCCGGAACCAGATTAGGGCCTGAAGCCATCCTGCGGTGTTGCGGCCAGCTCACAAGAAAGCGAGTTGAAGAAAGGAGCTCAGGGGCACTGTAATTCACAAACCTGCAGAGTTATAAATGACAGCTATCGTCCAAAAATAGACTGAAGTAAGGCTGCCAAGAGGACTTGAAAGCGGGGCAGAATTGCAGGAAACCGATTTCAGGAGGTAGACTGGAATTGCATTGAAAGCATAGGAAAAGAGGCAGAACGTCCACAATGATGCACTTGGCCAAAAAGGGCGTATGCGTTTTTTCCTGAATATATTCAGGAAAAAACGCATACGCCCTTTTTGGCCAACCAAGCAAGCTTGCAAAGGAAATCTGCACTACAATGAAGTCTCACTTCCCCCCGGTCAAAAGGGCCATCTGAAAAAAGTGTAAAATCCAGAAAGGCAGGACAGGCCATGGAGAACTGGGAGCCTTGTTATGCTGATGGGCGGGATGTAAATTGCCAACAGACACTCGGGAGAAGTGTATGGTGTTTCCTGAAACATCTAAAAAACAAAGCAACAGAGCCTAGGGCACTTCCACTTATGGTCCTATAGCTTAGGGAAATTAAAATCAAAAAGACACAGCCACCCCAAAGTTTGGAACGGCTCTGTTTACAAGAACCTCGTTTACAGTACAAGTTCAACATCGCAGAAAGTGAAAAATGGATAAAGAAGTTGTGGTATTTACTTACAAAGCAATATCACTCAGCAATGAAATCTATGTCATCAGGCCCTTAGCAGCACAATGAGTGGATTCAGGTATGATGATTCTAACTGAAATAAGTCACACAGAAAAAGAAACATCATAAGATATCAGTAATACACGGAATGTAAACTTGGCTACACAGGAACTGAATTACAGAACAGAACAGGGTCTCAAATTTAGAAAACCAACTTATGCTTGCTTAAGGGTAAGGTGAGTTGGGGTGCTGCATAAAACCAGAGATTGAAATGAGCACAGATAAAGTTCCTTAAGCCAAATATGGAATAGACAAGAGCTACTCCTTGCTCAACGAAATGGACTCAACACCGCATATTAAACGCCTAAGAATGTACCTGACTAGTAAGTATCTTAAAACCTATGGATTGCTATGTCTCCGAAAGAGAATCAAGCATGTGTACAGGGGCATAAACGCAGCAGTGATAGGATTGGAGAGGTTCGGTGAGCAAATGAAGACCCTTTGAAGTCATATTGCATGGTACCCATTCCACGGGTTTCAACTCCCAGGTTTAAGGTATTCTTCCTTCAGCTAAAACATGCATGTGGAACCCAGAGTATGATCAACCATGTGATCGGGAGACGTGTTCAAATATGTCTCAGTTTTCCTCCCCTGGTACTCGGGTGCAACATTCCAGACGCTTTACTAACACTCTCCCCACTTGGAGAGTCAGCGCCTTTAACCTCCTGTTTGGCCCAGTTTGCAATTTCTGCGGAAGATGAACAGGAATAGCGAGAACCAATGAGAGACTAGCTGGAGGTGTCTGGACGGGCAAATTTAACTCTCATTTCCCACCAGGAAGAGGAATTAACCAAAGGCTCAGCGTGCCGTGCCGGAACCAGATTAGGGCCTGAAGCCATCCTGCGGTGTTGCGGCCAGCTCACAAGAAAGCGAGTTGAAGAAAGGAGCTCAGGGGCACTGTAATTCACAAACCTGCAGAGTTATAAATGACAGCTATCGTCCAAAAATAGACTGAAGTAAGGCTGCCAAGAGGACTTGAAAGCGGGGCAGAATTGCAGGAAACCGATTTCAGGAGGTAGACTGGAATTGCATTGAAAGCATAGGAAAAGAGGCAGAACGTCCACAATGATGCACTTGGCCAAAAAGGGCGTATGCGTTTTTTCCTGAATATATTCAGGAAAAAACGCATACGCCCTTTTTGGCCAACCAAGCAAGCTTGCAAAGGAAATCTGCACTACAATGAAGTCTCACTTCCCCCCGGTCAAAAGGGCCATCTGAAAAAAGTGTAAAATCCAGAAAGGCAGGACAGGCCATGGAGAACTGGGAGCCTTGTTATGCTGATGGGCGGGATGTAAATTGCCAACAGACACTCGGGAGAAGTGTATGGTGTTTCCTGAAACATCTAAAAAACAAAGCAACAGAGCCTAGGGCACTTCCACTTATGGTCCTATAGCTTAGGGAAATTAAAATCAAAAAGACACAGCCACCCCAAAGTTTGGGACGGCTCTGTTTACAAGAACCTCGTTTACAGTACAAGTTCAACATCGCAGAAAGTGAAAAATGGATAAAGAAGTTGTGGTATTTACTTACAAAGCAATATCACTCAGCAATGAAATCTATGTCATCAGGCCCTTAGCAGCACAATGAGTGGATTCAGGTATGATGATTCTAACTGAAATAAGTCACACAGAAAAAGAAACATCATAAGATATCAGTAATACACGGAATGTAAACTTGGCTACACAGGAACTGAATTACAGAACAGAACAGGGTCTCAAATTTAGAAAACCAACTTATGCTTGCTTAAGGGGAAAGGTGAGTTGGGGTGCTGCATAAAACCAGAGATTGAAATGAGCACAGATAAAGTTCCTTAAGCCAAATATGGAATAGACAAGAGCTACTCCTTGCTCAACGAAATGGACTCAACACCGCATATTAAACGCCTAAGAATGTACCTGACTAGTAAGTATCTTAAAACCTATGGATTGCTATGTCTCCGAAAGAGAATCAAGCATGTGTACAGGGGCATAAACGCAGCAGTGATAGGATTGGAGAGGTTCGGTGAGCAAATGAAGACCCTTTGAAGTCATATTGCATGGTACCCATTCCACGGGTTTCAACTACCCAGGTTTAAGGTATTCTTCCTTCAGCTAAAACATGCATGTGGAACCCAGAGTATGATCAACCATGTGATCGGGAGACGTGTTCAAATATGTCTCAGTTTTCCTCCCCTGGTACTCGGGTGCAACATTCCAGACGCTTTACTAACACTCTCCCCACTTGGAGAGTCAGTCCCTTTAACCTCCTGTTTGGCCCAGTTTGCAATTTCTGCGGAAGATGAACAGGAATAGCGAGAACCAATGAGAGACTAGCTGGAGGTGTCTGGACGGGCAAATTTAACTCTCATTTCCCACCAGGAAGAGGAATTAACCAAAGGCTCAGCGTGCCGTGCCGGAACCAGATTAGGGCCTGAAGCCATCCTGCGGTGTTGCGGCCAGCTCACAAGAAAGCGAGTTGAAGAAAGGAGCTCAGGGGCACTGTAATTCACAAACCTGCAGAGTTATAAATGACAGCTATCGTCCAAAAATAGACTGAAGTAAGGCTGCCAAGAGGACTTGAAAGCGGGGCAGAATTGCAGGAAACCGATTTCAGGAGGTAGACTGGAATTGCATTGAAAGCATAGGAAAAGAGGCAGAACGTCCACAATGATGCACTTGGCCAAAAAGGGCGTATGCGTTTTTTCCTGAATATATTCAGGAAAAAACGCATACGCCCTTTTTGGCCAACCAAGCAAGCTTGCAAAGGAAATCTGCACTACAATGAAGTCTCACTTCCCCCCGGTCAAAAGGGCCATCTGAAAAAAGTGTAAAATCCAGAAAGGCAGGACAGGCCATGGAGAACTGGGAGCCTTGTTATGCTGATGGGCGGGATGTAAATTGCCAACAGACACTCGGGAGAAGTGTATGGTGTTTCCTGAAACATCTAAAAAACAAAGCAACAGAGCCTAGGGCACTTCCACTTATGGTCCTATAGCTTAGGGAAATTAAAATCAAAAAGACACAGCCACCCCAAAGTTTGGACGCCTCTGTTTACAAGAACCTCGTTTACAGTACAAGTTCAACATCGCAGAAAGTGAAAAATGGATAAAGAAGTTGTGGTATTTACTTACAAAGCAATATCACTCAGCAATGAAATCTATGTCATCAGGCCCTTAGCAGCACAATGAGTGGATTCAGGTATGATGATTCTAACTGAAATAAGTCACACAGAAAAAGAAACATCATAAGATATCAGTAATACACGGAATGTAAACTTGGCTACACAGGAACTGAATTACAGAACAGAACAGGGTCTCAAATTTAGAAAACCAACTTATGCTTGCTTAAGGGGAAAGGTGAGTTGGGGTGCTGCATAAAACCAGAGATTGAAATGAGCACAGATAAAGTTCCTTAAGCCAAATATGGAATAGACAAGAGCTACTCCTTGCTCAACGAAATGGACTCAACACCGCATATTAAACGCCTAAGAATGTACCTGACTAGTAAGTATCTTAAAACCTATGGATTGCTATGTCTCCGAAAGAGAATCAAGCATGTGTACAGGGGCATAAACGCAGCAGTGATAGGATTGGAGAGGTTCGGTGAGCAAATGAAGACCCTTTGAAGTCATATTGCATGGTACCCATTCCACGGGTTTCAACACCCAGGTTTTAGGTATTCTTCCTTCAGCTAAAACATGCATGTGGAACCCAGAGTATGATCAACCATGTGATCGGGAGACGTGTTCAAATATGTCTCAGTTTTCCTCCCCTGGTACTCGGGTGCAACATTCCAGACGCTTTACTAACACTCTCCCCACTTGGAGAGTCAGTCCCTTTAACCTCCTGTTTGGCCCAGTTTGCAATTTCTGCGGAAGATGAACAGGAATAGCGAGAACCAATGAGAGACTAGCTGGAGGTGTCTGGACGGGCAAATTTAACTCTCATTTCCCACCAGGAAGAGGAATAACCAAAGGCTCAGCGTGCCGTGCCGGAACCAGATTAGGGCCTGAAGCCATCCTGCGGTGTTGCGGCCAGCTCACAAGAAAGCGAGTTGAAGAAAGGAGCTCAGGGGCACTGTAATTCACAAACCTGCAGAGTTATAAATGACAGCTATCGTCCAAAAATAGACTGAAGTAAGGCTGCCAAGAGGACTTGAAAGCGGGGCAGAATTGCAGGAAACCGATTTCAGGAGGTAGACTGGAATTGCATTGAAAGCATAGGAAAAGAGGCAGAACGTCCACAATGATGCACTTGGCCAAAAAGGGCGTATGCGTTTTTTCCTGAATATATTCAGGAAAAAACGCATACGCCCTTTTTGGCCAACCAAGCAAGCTTGCAAAGGAAATCTGCACTACAATGAAGTCTCACTTCCCCCCGGTCAAAAGGGCCATCTGAAAAAAGTGTAAAATCCAGAAAGGCAGGACAGGCCATGGAGAACTGGGAGCCTTGTTATGCTGATGGGCGGGATGTAAATTGCCAACAGACACTCGGGAGAAGTGTATGGTGTTTCCTGAAACATCTAAAAAACAAAGCAACAGAGCCTAGGGCACTTCCACTTATGGTCCTATAGCTTAGGGAAATTAAAATCAAAAAGACACAGCCACCCCAAAGTTTGGGACGCCTCTGTTTACAAGAACCTCGTTTACAGTACAAGTTCAACATCGCAGAAAGTGAAAAATGGATAAAGAAGTTGTGGTATTTACTTACAAAGCAATATCACTCAGCAATGAAATCTATGTCATCAGGCCCTTAGCAGCACAATGAGTGGATTCAGGTATGATGATTCTAACTGAAATAAGTCACACAGAAAAAGAAACATCATAAGATATCAGTAATACACGGAATGTAAACTTGGCTACACAGGAACTGAATTACAGAACAGAACAGGGTCTCAAATTTAGAAAACCAACTTATGCTTGCTTAAGGGGAAAGGTGAGTTGGGGTGCTGCATAAAACCAGAGATTGAAATGAGCACAGATAAAGTTCCTTAAGCCAAATATGGAATAGACAAGAGCTACTCCTTGCTCAACGAAATGGACTCAACACCGCATATTAAACGCCTAAGAATGTACCTGACTAGTAAGTATCTTAAAACCTATGGATTGCTATGTCTCCGAAAGAGAATCAAGCATGTGTACAGGGGCATAAACGCAGCAGTGATAGGATTGGAGAGGTTCGGTGAGCAAATGAAGACCCTTTGAAGTCATATTGCATGGTACCCATTCCACGGGTTTCAACTACCAGGTTTAAGGTATTCTTCCTTCAGCTAAAACATGCATGTGGAACCCAGAGTATGATCAACCATGTGATCGGGAGACGTGTTCAAATATGTCTCAGTTTTCCTCCCCTGGTACTCGGGTGCAACATTCCAGACGCTTTACTAACACTCTCCCCACTTGGAGAGTCAGTCCCTTTAACCTCCTGTTTGGCCCAGTTTGCAATTTCTGCGGAAGATGAACAGGAATAGCGAGAACCAATGAGAGACTAGCTGGAGGTGTCTGGACGGGCAAATTTAACTCTCATTTCCCACCAGGAAGAGGAATTAACCAAAGGCTCAGCGTGCCGTGCCGGAACCAGATTAGGGCCTGAAGCCATCCTGCGGTGTTGCGGCCAGGTCACAAGAAAGCGAGTTGAAGAAAGGAGCTCAGGGGCACTGTAATTCACAAACCTGCAGAGTTATAAATGACAGCTATCGTCCAAAAATAGACTGAAGTAAGGCTGCCAAGAGGACTTGAAAGCGGGGCAGAATTGCAGGAAACCGATTTCAGGAGGTAGACTGGAATTGCATTGAAAGCATAGGAAAAGAGGCAGAACGTCCACAATGATGCACTTGGCCAAAAAGGGCGTATGCGTTTTTTCCTGAATATATTCAGGAAAAAACGCATACGCCCTTTTTGGCCAACCAAGCAAGCTTGCAAAGGAAATCTGCACTACAATGAAGTCTCACTTCCCCCCGGTCAAAAGGGCCATCTGAAAAAAGTGTAAAATCCAGAAAGGCAGGACAGGCCATGGAGAACTGGGAGCCTTGTTATGCTGATGGGCGGGATGTAAATTGCCAACAGACACTCGGGAGAAGTGTATGGTGTTTCCTGAAACATCTAAAAAACAAAGCAACAGAGCCTAGGGCACTTCCACTTATGGTCCTATAGCTTAGGGAAATTAAAATCAAAAAGACACAGCCACCCCAAAGTTTGGAACGGCTCTGTTTACAAGAACCTCGTTTACAGTACAAGTTCAACATCGCAGAAAGTGAAAAATGGATAAAGAAGTTGTGGTATTTACTTACAAAGCAATATCACTCAGCAATGAAATCTATGTCATCAGGCCCTTAGCAGCACAATGAGTGGATTCAGGTATGATGATTCTAACTGAAATAAGTCACACAGAAAAAGAAACATCATAAGATATCAGTAATACACGGAATGTAAACTTGGCTACACAGGAACTGAATTACAGAACAGAACAGGGTCTCAAATTTAGAAAACCAACTTATGCTTGCTTAAGGGAAAGGTGAGTTGGGGTGCTGCATAAAACCAGAGATTGAAATGAGCACAGATAAAGTTCCTTAAGCCAAATATGGAATAGACAAGAGCTACTCCTTGCTCAACGAAATGGACTCAACACCGCATATTAAACGCCTAAGAATGTACCTGACTAGTAAGTATCTTAAAACCTATGGATTGCTATGTCTCCGAAAGAGAATCAAGCATGTGTACAGGGGCATAAACGCAGCAGTGATAGGATTGGAGAGGTTCGGTGAGCAAATGAAGACCCTTTGAAGTCATATTGCATGGTACCCATTCCACGGGTTTCAACTACCCAGGTTTAAGGTATTCTTCCTTCAGCTAAAACATGCATGTGGAACCCAGAGTATGATCAACCATGTGATCGGGAGACGTGTTCAAATATGTCTCAGTTTTCCTCCCCTGGTACTCGGGTGCAACATTCCAGACGCTTTACTAACACTCTCCCCACTTGGAGAGTCAGCCCTTTAACCTCCTGTTTGGCCCAGTTTGCAATTTCTGCGGAAGATGAACAGGAATAGCGAGAACCAATGAGAGACTAGCTGGAGGTGTCTGGACGGGCAAATTTAACTCTCATTTCCCACCAGGAAGAGGAATTAACCAAAGGCTCAGCGTGCCGTGCCGGAACCAGATTAGGGCCTGAAGCCATCCTGCGGTGTTGCGGCCAGCTCACAAGAAAGCGAGTTGAAGAAAGGAGCTCAGGGGCACTGTAATTCACAAACCTGCAGAGTTATAAATGACAGCTATCGTCCAAAAATAGACTGAAGTAAGGCTGCCAAGAGGACTTGAAAGCGGGGCAGAATTGCAGGAAACCGATTTCAGGAGGTAGACTGGAATTGCATTGAAAGCATAGGAAAAGAGGCAGAACGTCCACAATGATGCACTTGGCCAAAAAGGGCGTATGCGTTTTTTCCTGAATATATTCAGGAAAAAACGCATACGCCCTTTTTGGCCAACCAAGCAAGCTTGCAAAGGAAATCTGCACTACAATGAAGTCTCACTTCCCCCCGGTCAAAAGGGCCATCTGAAAAAAGTGTAAAATCCAGAAAGGCAGGACAGGCCATGGAGAACTGGGAGCCTTGTTATGCTGATGGGCGGGATGTAAATTGCCAACAGACACTCGGGAGAAGTGTATGGTGTTTCCTGAAACATCTAAAAAACAAAGCAACAGAGCCTAGGGCACTTCCACTTATGGTCCTATAGCTTTGGGTGGCTGTGTCTTTTTGATTTTAATTTCCCTAAGCTATAGGACCATAAGTGGAAGTGCCCTAGGCTCTGTTGCTTTGTTTTTTAGATGTTTCAGGAAACACCATACACTTCTCCCGAGTGTCTGTTGGCAATTTACATCCCGCCCATCAGCATAACAAGGCTCCCAGTTCTCCATGGCCTGTCCTGCCTTTCTGGATTTTACACTTTTTTCAGATGGCCCTTTTGACCGGGGGAAGTGAGACTTCATTGTAGTGCAGATTTCCTTTGCAAGCTTGCTTGGTTGGCCAAAAAGGGCGTATGCGTTTTTTCCTGAATATATTCAGGAAAAAACGCATACGCCCTTTTTGGCCAAGTGCATCATTGTGGACGTTCTGCCTCTTTTCCTATGCTTTCAATGCAATTCCAGTCTACCTCCTGAAATCGGTTTCCTGCAATTCTGCCCCGCTTTCAAGTCCTCTTGGCAGCCTTACTTCAGTCTATTTTTGGACGATAGCTGTCATTTATAACTCTGCAGGTTTGTGAATTACAGTGCCCCTGAGCTCCTTTCTTCAACTCGCTTTCTTGTGACCTGGCCGCAACACCGCAGGATGGCTTCAGGCCCTAATCTGGTTCCGGCACGGCACGCTGAGCCTTTGGTTAATTCCTCTTCCTGGTGGGAAATGAGAGTTAAATTTGCCCGTCCAGACACCTCCAGCTAGCCTCTCATTGGTTCTCGCTATTCCTGTTCATCTTCCGCAGAAATTGCAAACTGGGCCAAACAGGAGGTTAAAGGGCTGACTCTCCAAGTCGGGAGAGTGTTAGTAAAGCGTCTGGAATGTTGCACCCGAGTACCAGGGAGGAAAACTGAGACATATTTGAACACGTCTCCCGATCACATGGTTGATCATACTCTGGGTTCCACATGCATGTTTTAGCTGAAGGAAGAATACCTTAAACCTGGGTAGTTGAAACCCGTGGAATGGGTACCATGCAATATGACTTCAAAGGGTCTTCATTTGCTCACCGAACCTCTCCAATCCTATCACTGCTGCGTTTATGCCCCTGTACACATGCTTGATTCTCTTTCGGAGACATAGCAATCCATAGGTTTTAAGATACTTACTAGTCAGGTACATTCTTAGGCGTTTAATATGCGGTGTTGAGTCCATTTCGTTGAGCAAGGAGTAGCTCTTGTCTATTCCATATTTGGCTTAAGGAACTTTATCTGTGCTCATTTCAATCTCTGGTTTTATGCAGCACCCCAACTCACCTTTCCCCTTAAGCAAGCATAAGTTGGTTTTCTAAATTTGAGACCCTGTTCTGTTCTGTAATTCAGTTCCTGTGTAGCCAAGTTTACATTCCGTGTATTACTGATATCTTATGATGTTTCTTTTTCTGTGTGACTTATTTCAGTTAGAATCATCATACCTGAATCCACTCATTGTGCTGCTAAGGGCCTGATGACATAGATTTCATTGCTGAGTGATATTGCTTTGTAAGTAAATACCACAACTTCTTTATCCATTTTTCACTTTCTGCGATGTTGAACTTGTACTGTAAACGAGGTTCTTGTAAACAGAGCCGTTCCAAACTTTGGGGTGGCTGTGTCTTTTTGATTTTAATTTCCCTAAGCTATAGGACCATAAGTGGAAGTGCCCTAGGCTCTGTTGCTTTGTTTTTTAGATGTTTCAGGAAACACCATACACTTCTCCCGAGTGTCTGTTGGCAATTTACATCCCGCCCATCAGCATAACAAGGCTCCCAGTTCTCCATGGCCTGTCCTGCCTTTCTGGATTTTACACTTTTTTCAGATGGCCCTTTTGACCGGGGGGAAGTGAGACTTCATTGTAGTGCAGATTTCCTTTGCAAGCTTGCTTGGTTGGCCAAAAAGGGCGTATGCGTTTTTTCCTGAATATATTCAGGAAAAAACGCATACGCCCTTTTTGGCCAAGTGCATCATTGTGGACGTTCTGCCTCTTTTCCTATGCTTTCAATGCAATTCCAGTCTACCTCCTGAAATCGGTTTCCTGCAATTCTGCCCCGCTTTCAAGTCCTCTTGGCAGCCTTACTTCAGTCTATTTTTGGACGATAGCTGTCATTTATAACTCTGCAGGTTTGTGAATTACAGTGCCCCTGAGCTCCTTTCTTCAACTCGCTTTCTTGTGAGCTGGCCGCAACACCGCAGGATGGCTTCAGGCCCTAATCTGGTTCCGGCACGGCACGCTGAGCCTTTGGTTATTTCCTCTTCCTGGTGGGAAATGAGAGTTAAATTTGCCCGTCCAGACACCTCCAGCTAGTCTCTCATTGGTTCTCGCTATTCCTGTTCATCTTCCGCAGAAATTGCAAACTGGGCCAAACAGGAGGTTAAAGGGCTGACTCTCCAAGTGGGGAGAGTGTTAGTAAAGCGTCTGGAATGTTGCACCCGAGTACCAGGGGAGGAAAACTGAGACATATTTGAACACGTCTCCCGATCACATGGTTGATCATACTCTGGGTTCCACATGCATGTTTTAGCTGAAGGAAGAATACCTTAAACCTGGGAGTTGAAACCCGTGGAATGGGTACCATGCAATATGACTTCAAAGGGTCTTCATTTGCTCACCGAACCTCTCCAATCCTATCACTGCTGCGTTTATGCCCCTGTACACATGCTTGATTCTCTTTCGGAGACATAGCAATCCATAGGTTTTAAGATACTTACTAGTCAGGTACATTCTTAGGCGTTTAATATGCGGTGTTGAGTCCATTTCGTTGAGCAAGGAGTAGCTCTTGTCTATTCCATATTTGGCTTAAGGAACTTTATCTGTGCTCATTTCAATCTCTGGTTTTATGCAGCACCCCAACTCACCTTTCCCTTAAGCAAGCATAAGTTGGTTTTCTAAATTTGAGACCCTGTTCTGTTCTGTAATTCAGTTCCTGTGTAGCCAAGTTTACATTCCGTGTATTACTGATATCTTATGATGTTTCTTTTTCTGTGTGACTTATTTCAGTTAGAATCATCATACCTGAATCCACTCATTGTGCTGCTAAGGGCCTGATGACATAGATTTCATTGCTGAGTGATATTGCTTTGTAAGTAAATACCACAACTTCTTTATCCATTTTTCACTTTCTGCGATGTTGAACTTGTACTGTAAACGAGGTTCTTGTAAACAGAGGCGTCCCAAACTTTGGGGTGGCTGTGTCTTTTTGATTTTAATTTCCCTAAGCTATAGGACCATAAGTGGAAGTGCCCTAGGCTCTGTTGCTTTGTTTTTTAGATGTTTCAGGAAACACCATACACTTCTCCCGAGTGTCTGTTGGCAATTTACATCCCGCCCATCAGCATAACAAGGCTCCCAGTTCTCCATGGCCTGTCCTGCCTTTCTGGATTTTACACTTTTTTCAGATGGCCCTTTTGACCGGGGGAAGTGAGACTTCATTGTAGTGCAGATTTCCTTTGCAAGCTTGCTTGGTTGGCCAAAAAGGGCGTATGCGTTTTTTCCTGAATATATTCAGGAAAAAACGCATACGCCCTTTTTGGCCAAGTGCATCATTGTGGACGTTCTGCCTCTTTTCCTATGCTTTCAATGCAATTCCAGTCTACCTCCTGAAATCGGTTTCCTGCAATTCTGCCCCGCTTTCAAGTCCTCTTGGCAGCCTTACTTCAGTCTATTTTTGGACGATAGCTGTCATTTATAACTCTGCAGGTTTGTGAATTACAGTGCCCCTGAGCTCCTTTCTTCAACTCGCTTTCTTGTGAGCTGGCCGCAACACCGCAGGATGGCTTCAGGCCCTAATCTGGTTCCGGCACGGCACGCTGAGCCTTTGGTTAATTCCTCTTCCTGGTGGGAAATGAGAGTTAAATTTGCCCGTCCAGACACCTCCAGCTAGTCTCTCATTGGTTCTCGCTATTCCTGTTCATCTTCCGCAGAAATTGCAAACTGGGCCAAACAGGAGGTTAAAGGGACTGACTCTCCAAGTGGGGAGAGTGTTAGTAAAGCGTCTGGAATGTTGCACCCGAGTACCAGGGAGGAAAACTGAGACATATTTGAACACGTCTCCCGATCACATGGTTGATCATACTCTGGGTTCCACATGCATGTTTTAGCTGAAGGAAGAATACCTTAAACCTGGGAGTTGAAACCCGTGGAATGGGTACCATGCAATATGACTTCAAAGGGTCTTCATTTGCTCACCGAACCTCTCCAATCCTATCACTGCTGCGTTTATGCCCCTGTACACATGCTTGATTCTCTTTCGGAGACATAGCAATCCATAGGTTTTAAGATACTTACTAGTCAGGTACATTCTTAGGCGTTTAATATGCGGTGTTGAGTCCATTTCGTTGAGCAAGGAGTAGCTCTTGTCTATTCCATATTTGGCTTAAGGAACTTTATCTGTGCTCATTTCAATCTCTGGTTTTATGCAGCACCCCAACTCACCTTTCCCCTTAAGCAAGCATAAGTTGGTTTTCTAAATTTGAGACCCTGTTCTGTTCTGTAATTCAGTTCCTGTGTAGCCAAGTTTACATTCCGTGTATTACTGATATCTTATGATGTTTCTTTTTCTGTGTGACTTATTTCAGTTAGAATCATCATACCTGAATCCACTCATTGTGCTGCTAAGGGCCTGATGACATAGATTTCATTGCTGAGTGATATTGCTTTGTAAGTAAATACCACAACTTCTTTATCCATTTTTCACTTTCTGCGATGTTGAACTTGTACTGTAAACGAGGTTCTTGTAAACAGAGCCGTCCCAAACTTTGGGGTGGCTGTGTCTTTTTGATTTTAATTTCCCTAAGCTATAGGACCATAAGTGGAAGTGCCCTAGGCTCTGTTGCTTTGTTTTTTAGATGTTTCAGGAAACACCATACACTTCTCCCGAGTGTCTGTTGGCAATTTACATCCCGCCCATCAGCATAACAAGGCTCCCAGTTCTCCATGGCCTGTCCTGCCTTTCTGGATTTTACACTTTTTTCAGATGGCCCTTTTGACCGGGGGAAGTGAGACTTCATTGTAGTGCAGATTTCCTTTGCAAGCTTGCTTGGTTGGCCAAAAAGGGCGTATGCGTTTTTTCCTGAATATATTCAGGAAAAAACGCATACGCCCTTTTTGGCCAAGTGCATCATTGTGGACGTTCTGCCTCTTTTCCTATGCTTTCAATGCAATTCCAGTCTACCTCCTGAAATCGGTTTCCTGCAATTCTGCCCCGCTTTCAAGTCCTCTTGGCAGCCTTACTTCAGTCTATTTTTGGACGATAGCTGTCATTTATAACTCTGCAGGTTTGTGAATTACAGTGCCCCTGAGCTCCTTTCTTCAACTCGCTTTCTTGTGAGCTGGCCGCAACACCGCAGGATGGCTTCAGGCCCTAATCTGGTTCCGGCACGGCACGCTGAGCCTTTGGTTAATTCCTCTTCCTGGTGGGAAATGAGAGTTAAATTTGCCCGTCCAGACACCTCCAGCTAGTCTCTCATTGGTTCTCGCTATTCCTGTTCATCTTCCGCAGAAATTGCAAACTGGGCCAAACAGGAGGTTAAAGGGACTGACTCTCCAAGTGGGGAGAGTGTTAGTAAAGCGTCTGGAATGTTGCACCCGAGTACCAGGGGAGGAAAACTGAGACATATTTGAACACGTCTCCCGATCACATGGTTGATCATACTCTGGGTTCCACATGCATGTTTTAGCTGAAGGAAGAATACCTTAAACCTGGGAGTTGAAACCCGTGGAATGGGTACCATGCAATATGACTTCAAAGGGTCTTCATTTGCTCACCGAACCTCTCCAATCCTATCACTGCTGCGTTTATGCCCCTGTACACATGCTTGATTCTCTTTCGGAGACATAGCAATCCATAGGTTTTAAGATACTTACTAGTCAGGTACATTCTTAGGCGTTTAATATGCGGTGTTGAGTCCATTTCGTTGAGCAAGGAGTAGCTCTTGTCTATTCCATATTTGGCTTAAGGAACTTTATCTGTGCTCATTTCAATCTCTGGTTTTATGCAGCACCCCAACTCACCTTTCCCCTTAAGCAAGCATAAGTTGGTTTTCTAAATTTGAGACCCTGTTCTGTTCTGTAATTCAGTTCCTGTGTAGCCAAGTTTACATTCCGTGTATTACTGATATCTTATGATGTTTCTTTTTCTGTGTGACTTATTTCAGTTAGAATCATCATACCTGAATCCACTCATTGTGCTGCTAAGGGCCTGATGACATAGATTTCATTGCTGAGTGATATTGCTTTGTAAGTAAATACCACAACTTCTTTATCCATTTTTCACTTTCTGCGATGTTGAACTTGTACTGTAAACGAGGTTCTTGTAAACAGAGCCGTTCCAAACTTTGGGGTGGCTGTGTCTTTTTGATTTTAATTTCCCTAAGCTATAGGACCATAAGTGGAAGTGCCCTAGGCTCTGTTGCTTTGTTTTTTAGATGTTTCAGGAAACACCATACACTTCTCCCGAGTGTCTGTTGGCAATTTACATCCCGCCCATCAGCATAACAAGGCTCCCAGTTCTCCATGGCCTGTCCTGCCTTTCTGGATTTTACACTTTTTTCAGATGGCCCTTTTGACCGGGGGAAGTGAGACTTCATTGTAGTGCAGATTTCCTTTGCAAGCTTGCTTGGTTGGCCAAAAAGGGCGTATGCGTTTTTTCCTGAATATATTCAGGAAAAAACGCATACGCCCTTTTTGGCCAAGTGCATCATTGTGGACGTTCTGCCTCTTTTCCTATGCTTTCAATGCAATTCCAGTCTACCTCCTGAAATCGGTTTCCTGCAATTCTGCCCCGCTTTCAAGTCCTCTTGGCAGCCTTACTTCAGTCTATTTTTGGACGATAGCTGTCATTTATAACTCTGCAGGTTTGTGAATTACAGTGCCCCTGAGCTCCTTTCTTCAACTCGCTTTCTTGTGACCTGGCCGCAACACCGCAGGATGGCTTCAGGCCCTAATCTGGTTCCGGCACGGCACGCTGAGCCTTTGGTTATTTCCTCTTCCTGGTGGGAAATGAGAGTTAAATTTGCCCGTCCAGACACCTCCAGCTAGTCTCTCATTGGTTCTCGCTATTCCTGTTCATCTTCCGCAGAAATTGCAAACTGGGCCAAACAGGAGGTTAAAGGCGCTGACTCTCCAAGTGGGGAGAGTGTTAGTAAAGCGTCTGGAATGTTGCACCCGAGTACCAGGGGAGGAAAACTGAGACATATTTGAACACGTCTCCCGATCACATGGTTGATCATACTCTGGGTTCCACATGCATGTTTTAGCTGAAGGAAGAATACCTTAAACCTGGGAGTTGAAACCCGTGGAATGGGTACCATGCAATATGACTTCAAAGGGTCTTCATTTGCTCACCGAACCTCTCCAATCCTATCACTGCTGCGTTTATGCCCCTGTACACATGCTTGATTCTCTTTCGGAGACATAGCAATCCATAGGTTTTAAGATACTTACTAGTCAGGTACATTCTTAGGCGTTTAATATGCGGTGTTGAGTCCATTTCGTTGAGCAAGGAGTAGCTCTTGTCTATTCCATATTTGGCTTAAGGAACTTTATCTGTGCTCATTTCAATCTCTGGTTTTATGCAGCACCCCAACTCACCTTTCCCTTAAGCAAGCATAAGTTGGTTTTCTAAATTTGAGACCCTGTTCTGTTCTGTAATTCAGTTCCTGTGTAGCCAAGTTTACATTCCGTGTATTACTGATATCTTATGATGTTTCTTTTTCTGTGTGACTTATTTCAGTTAGAATCATCATACCTGAATCCACTCATTGTGCTGCTAAGGGCCTGATGACATAGATTTCATTGCTGAGTGATATTGCTTTGTAAGTAAATACCACAACTTCTTTATCCATTTTTCACTTTCTGCGATGTTGAACTTGTACTGTAAACGAGGTTCTTGTAAACAGAGCCGTCCCAAACTTTGGGGTGGCTGTGTCTTTTTGATTTTAATTTCCCTAAGCTATAGGACCATAAGTGGAAGTGCCCTAGGCTCTGTTGCTTTGTTTTTTAGATGTTTCAGGAAACACCATACACTTCTCCCGAGTGTCTGTTGGCAATTTACATCCCGCCCATCAGCATAACAAGGCTCCCAGTTCTCCATGGCCTGTCCTGCCTTTCTGGATTTTACACTTTTTTCAGATGGCCCTTTTGACCGGGGGAAGTGAGACTTCATTGTAGTGCAGATTTCCTTTGCAAGCTTGCTTGGTTGGCCAAAAAGGGCGTATGCGTTTTTTCCTGAATATATTCAGGAAAAAACGCATACGCCCTTTTTGGCCAAGTGCATCATTGTGGACGTTCTGCCTCTTTTCCTATGCTTTCAATGCAATTCCAGTCTACCTCCTGAAATCGGTTTCCTGCAATTCTGCCCCGCTTTCAAGTCCTCTTGGCAGCCTTACTTCAGTCTATTTTTGGACGATAGCTGTCATTTATAACTCTGCAGGTTTGTGAATTACAGTGCCCCTGAGCTCCTTTCTTCAACTCGCTTTCTTGTGACCTGGCCGCAACACCGCAGGATGGCTTCAGGCCCTAATCTGGTTCCGGCACGGCACGCTGAGCCTTTGGTTATTTCCTCTTCCTGGTGGGAAATGAGAGTTAAATTTGCCCGTCCAGACACCTCCAGCTAGTCTCTCATTGGTTCTCGCTATTCCTGTTCATCTTCCGCAGAAATTGCAAACTGGGCCAAACAGGAGGTTAAAGGCGCTGACTCTCCAAGTGGGGAGAGTGTTAGTAAAGCGTCTGGAATGTTGCACCCGAGTACCAGGGGAGGAAAACTGAGACATATTTGAACACGTCTCCCGATCACATGGTTGATCATACTCTGGGTTCCACATGCATGTTTTAGCTGAAGGAAGAATACCTTAAACCTGGGTAGTTGAAACCCGTGGAATGGGTACCATGCAATATGACTTCAAAGGGTCTTCATTTGCTCACCGAACCTCTCCAATCCTATCACTGCTGCGTTTATGCCCCTGTACACATGCTTGATTCTCTTTCGGAGACATAGCAATCCATAGGTTTTAAGATACTTACTAGTCAGGTACATTCTTAGGCGTTTAATATGCGGTGTTGAGTCCATTTCGTTGAGCAAGGAGTAGCTCTTGTCTATTCCATATTTGGCTTAAGGAACTTTATCTGTGCTCATTTCAATCTCTGGTTTTATGCAGCACCCCAACTCACCTTTCCCCTTAAGCAAGCATAAGTTGGTTTTCTAAATTTGAGACCCTGTTCTGTTCTGTAATTCAGTTCCTGTGTAGCCAAGTTTACATTCCGTGTATTACTGATATCTTATGATGTTTCTTTTTCTGTGTGACTTATTTCAGTTAGAATCATCATACCTGAATCCACTCATTGTGCTGCTAAGGGCCTGATGACATAGATTTCATTGCTGAGTGATATTGCTTTGTAAGTAAATACCACAACTTCTTTATCCATTTTTCACTTTCTGCGATGTTGAACTTGTACTGTAAACGAGGTTCTTGTAAACAGAGCCGTTCCAAACTTTGGGGTGGCTGTGTCTTTTTGATTTTAATTTCCCTAAGCTATAGGACCATAAGTGGAAGTGCCCTAGGCTCTGTTGCTTTGTTTTTTAGATGTTTCAGGAAACACCATACACTTCTCCCGAGTGTCTGTTGGCAATTTACATCCCGCCCATCAGCATAACAAGGCTCCCAGTTCTCCATGGCCTGTCCTGCCTTTCTGGATTTTACACTTTTTTCAGATGGCCCTTTTGACCGGGGGAAGTGAGACTTCATTGTAGTGCAGATTTCCTTTGCAAGCTTGCTTGGTTGGCCAAAAAGGGCGTATGCGTTTTTTCCTGAATATATTCAGGAAAAAACGCATACGCCCTTTTTGGCCAAGTGCATCATTGTGGACGTTCTGCCTCTTTTCCTATGCTTTCAATGCAATTCCAGTCTACCTCCTGAAATCGGTTTCCTGCAATTCTGCCCCGCTTTCAAGTCCTCTTGGCAGCCTTACTTCAGTCTATTTTTGGACGATAGCTGTCATTTATAACTCTGCAGGTTTGTGAATTACAGTGCCCCTGAGCTCCTTTCTTCAACTCGCTTTCTTGTGACCTGGCCGCAACACCGCAGGATGGCTTCAGGCCCTAATCTGGTTCCGGCACGGCACGCTGAGCCTTTGGTTATTCCTCTTCCTGGTGGGAAATGAGAGTTAAATTTGCCCGTCCAGACACCTCCAGCTAGTCTCTCATTGGTTCTCGCTATTCCTGTTCATCTTCCGCAGAAATTGCAAACTGGGCCAAACAGGAGGTTAAAGGCGCTGACTCTCCAAGTGGGGAGAGTGTTAGTAAAGCGTCTGGAATGTTGCACCCGAGTACCAGGGGAGGAAAACTGAGACATATTTGAACACGTCTCCCGATCACATGGTTGATCATACTCTGGGTTCCACATGCATGTTTTAGCTGAAGGAAGAATACCTTAAACCTGGGAGTTGAAACCCGTGGAATGGGTACCATGCAATATGACTTCAAAGGGTCTTCATTTGCTCACCGAACCTCTCCAATCCTATCACTGCTGCGTTTATGCCCCTGTACACATGCTTGATTCTCTTTCGGAGACATAGCAATCCATAGGTTTTAAGATACTTACTAGTCAGGTACATTCTTAGGCGTTTAATATGCGGTGTTGAGTCCATTTCGTTGAGCAAGGAGTAGCTCTTGTCTATTCCATATTTGGCTTAAGGAACTTTATCTGTGCTCATTTCAATCTCTGGTTTTATGCAGCACCCCAACTCACCTTTCCCCTTAAGCAAGCATAAGTTGGTTTTCTAAATTTGAGACCCTGTTCTGTTCTGTAATTCAGTTCCTGTGTAGCCAAGTTTACATTCCGTGTATTACTGATATCTTATGATGTTTCTTTTTCTGTGTGACTTATTTCAGTTAGAATCATCATACCTGAATCCACTCATTGTGCTGCTAAGGGCCTGATGACATAGATTTCATTGCTGAGTGATATTGCTTTGTAAGTAAATACCACAACTTCTTTATCCATTTTTCACTTTCTGCGATGTTGAACTTGTACTGTAAACGAGGTTCTTGTAAACAGAGCCGTCCAAACTTTGGGGTGGCTGTGTCTTTTTGATTTTAATTTCCCTAAGCTATAGGACCATAAGTGGAAGTGCCCTAGGCTCTGTTGCTTTGTTTTTTAGATGTTTCAGGAAACACCATACACTTCTCCCGAGTGTCTGTTGGCAATTTACATCCCGCCCATCAGCATAACAAGGCTCCCAGTTCTCCATGGCCTGTCCTGCCTTTCTGGATTTTACACTTTTTTCAGATGGCCCTTTTGACCGGGGGAAGTGAGACTTCATTGTAGTGCAGATTTCCTTTGCAAGCTTGCTTGGTTGGCCAAAAAGGGCGTATGCGTTTTTTCCTGAATATATTCAGGAAAAAACGCATACGCCCTTTTTGGCCAAGTGCATCATTGTGGACGTTCTGCCTCTTTTCCTATGCTTTCAATGCAATTCCAGTCTACCTCCTGAAATCGGTTTCCTGCAATTCTGCCCCGCTTTCAAGTCCTCTTGGCAGCCTTACTTCAGTCTATTTTTGGACGATAGCTGTCATTTATAACTCTGCAGGTTTGTGAATTACAGTGCCCCTGAGCTCCTTTCTTCAACTCGCTTTCTTGTGACCTGGCCGCAACACCGCAGGATGGCTTCAGGCCCTAATCTGGTTCCGGCACGGCACGCTGAGCCTTTGGTTAATTCCTCTTCCTGGTGGGAAATGAGAGTTAAATTTGCCCGTCCAGACACCTCCAGCTAGTCTCTCATTGGTTCTCGCTATTCCTGTTCATCTTCCGCAGAAATTGCAAACTGGGCCAAACAGGAGGTTAAAGGGACTGACTCTCCAAGTGGGGAGAGTGTTAGTAAAGCGTCTGGAATGTTGCACCCGAGTACCAGGGGAGGAAAACTGAGACATATTTGAACACGTCTCCCGATCACATGGTTGATCATACTCTGGGTTCCACATGCATGTTTTAGCTGAAGGAAGAATACCTTAAACCTGGGTAGTTGAAACCCGTGGAATGGGTACCATGCAATATGACTTCAAAGGGTCTTCATTTGCTCACCGAACCTCTCCAATCCTATCACTGCTGCGTTTATGCCCCTGTACACATGCTTGATTCTCTTTCGGAGACATAGCAATCCATAGGTTTTAAGATACTTACTAGTCAGGTACATTCTTAGGCGTTTAATATGCGGTGTTGAGTCCATTTCGTTGAGCAAGGAGTAGCTCTTGTCTATTCCATATTTGGCTTAAGGAACTTTATCTGTGCTCATTTCAATCTCTGGTTTTATGCAGCACCCCAACTCACCTTTCCCTTAAGCAAGCATAAGTTGGTTTTCTAAATTTGAGACCCTGTTCTGTTCTGTAATTCAGTTCCTGTGTAGCCAAGTTTACATTCCGTGTATTACTGATATCTTATGATGTTTCTTTTTCTGTGTGACTTATTTCAGTTAGAATCATCATACCTGAATCCACTCATTGTGCTGCTAAGGGCCTGATGACATAGATTTCATTGCTGAGTGATATTGCTTTGTAAGTAAATACCACAACTTCTTTATCCATTTTTCACTTTCTGCGATGTTGAACTTGTACTGTAAACGAGGTTCTTGTAAACAGAGCCGTCCCAAACTTTGGGGTGGCTGTGTCTTTTTGATTTTAATTTCCCTAAGCTATAGGACCATAAGTGGAAGTGCCCTAGGCTCTGTTGCTTTGTTTTTTAGATGTTTCAGGAAACACCATACACTTCTCCCGAGTGTCTGTTGGCAATTTACATCCCGCCCATCAGCATAACAAGGCTCCCAGTTCTCCATGGCCTGTCCTGCCTTTCTGGATTTTACACTTTTTTCAGATGGCCCTTTTGACCGGGGGGAAGTGAGACTTCATTGTAGTGCAGATTTCCTTTGCAAGCTTGCTTGGTTGGCCAAAAAGGGCGTATGCGTTTTTTCCTGAATATATTCAGGAAAAAACGCATACGCCCTTTTTGGCCAAGTGCATCATTGTGGACGTTCTGCCTCTTTTCCTATGCTTTCAATGCAATTCCAGTCTACCTCCTGAAATCGGTTTCCTGCAATTCTGCCCCGCTTTCAAGTCCTCTTGGCAGCCTTACTTCAGTCTATTTTTGGACGATAGCTGTCATTTATAACTCTGCAGGTTTGTGAATTACAGTGCCCCTGAGCTCCTTTCTTCAACTCGCTTTCTTGTGACCTGGCCGCAACACCGCAGGATGGCTTCAGGCCCTAATCTGGTTCCGGCACGGCACGCTGAGCCTTTGGTTAATTCCTCTTCCTGGTGGGAAATGAGAGTTAAATTTGCCCGTCCAGACACCTCCAGCTAGTCTCTCATTGGTTCTCGCTATTCCTGTTCATCTTCCGCAGAAATTGCAAACTGGGCCAAACAGGAGGTTAAAGGGCTGACTCTCCAAGTGGGGAGAGTGTTAGTAAAGCGTCTGGAATGTTGCACCCGAGTACCAGGGGAGGAAAACTGAGACATATTTGAACACGTCTCCCGATCACATGGTTGATCATACTCTGGGTTCCACATGCATGTTTTAGCTGAAGGAAGAATACCTTAAACCTGGGAGTTGAAACCCGTGGAATGGGTACCATGCAATATGACTTCAAAGGGTCTTCATTTGCTCACCGAACCTCTCCAATCCTATCACTGCTGCGTTTATGCCCCTGTACACATGCTTGATTCTCTTTCGGAGACATAGCAATCCATAGGTTTTAAGATACTTACTAGTCAGGTACATTCTTAGGCGTTTAATATGCGGTGTTGAGTCCATTTCGTTGAGCAAGGAGTAGCTCTTGTCTATTCCATATTTGGCTTAAGGAACTTTATCTGTGCTCATTTCAATCTCTGGTTTTATGCAGCACCCCAACTCACCTTTCCCCTTAAGCAAGCATAAGTTGGTTTTCTAAATTTGAGACCCTGTTCTGTTCTGTAATTCAGTTCCTGTGTAGCCAAGTTTACATTCCGTGTATTACTGATATCTTATGATGTTTCTTTTTCTGTGTGACTTATTTCAGTTAGAATCATCATACCTGAATCCACTCATTGTGCTGCTAAGGGCCTGATGACATAGATTTCATTGCTGAGTGATATTGCTTTGTAAGTAAATACCACAACTTCTTTATCCATTTTTCACTTTCTGCGATGTTGAACTTGTACTGTAAACGAGGTTCTTGTAAACAGAGCCGTTCCAAACTTTGGGGTGGCTGTGTCTTTTTGATTTTAATTTCCCTAAGCTATAGGACCATAAGTGGAAGTGCCCTAGGCTCTGTTGCTTTGTTTTTTAGATGTTTCAGGAAACACCATACACTTCTCCCGAGTGTCTGTTGGCAATTTACATCCCGCCCATCAGCATAACAAGGCTCCCAGTTCTCCATGGCCTGTCCTGCCTTTCTGGATTTTACACTTTTTTCAGATGGCCCTTTTGACCGGGGGAAGTGAGACTTCATTGTAGTGCAGATTTCCTTTGCAAGCTTGCTTGGTTGGCCAAAAAGGGCGTATGCGTTTTTTCCTGAATATATTCAGGAAAAAACGCATACGCCCTTTTTGGCCAAGTGCATCATTGTGGACGTTCTGCCTCTTTTCCTATGCTTTCAATGCAATTCCAGTCTACCTCCTGAAATCGGTTTCCTGCAATTCTGCCCCGCTTTCAAGTCCTCTTGGCAGCCTTACTTCAGTCTATTTTTGGACGATAGCTGTCATTTATAACTCTGCAGGTTTGTGAATTACAGTGCCCCTGAGCTCCTTTCTTCAACTCGCTTTCTTGTGACCTGGCCGCAACACCGCAGGATGGCTTCAGGCCCTAATCTGGTTCCGGCACGGCACGCTGAGCCTTTGGTTATTCCTCTTCCTGGTGGGAAATGAGAGTTAAATTTGCCCGTCCAGACACCTCCAGCTAGGCTCTCATTGGTTCTCGCTATTCCTGTTCATCTTCCGCAGAAATTGCAAACTGGGCCAAACAGGAGGTTAAAGGCGCTGACTCTCCAAGTGGGGAGAGTGTTAGTAAAGCGTCTGGAATGTTGCACCCGAGTACCAGGGGAGGAAAACTGAGACATATTTGAACACGTCTCCCGATCACATGGTTGATCATACTCTGGGTTCCACATGCATGTTTTAGCTGAAGGAAGAATACCTTAAACCTGGGAGTTGAAACCCGTGGAATGGGTACCATGCAATATGACTTCAAAGGGTCTTCATTTGCTCACCGAACCTCTCCAATCCTATCACTGCTGCGTTTATGCCCCTGTACACATGCTTGATTCTCTTTCGGAGACATAGCAATCCATAGGTTTTAAGATACTTACTAGTCAGGTACATTCTTAGGCGTTTAATATGCGGTGTTGAGTCCATTTCGTTGAGCAAGGAGTAGCTCTTGTCTATTCCATATTTGGCTTAAGGAACTTTATCTGTGCTCATTTCAATCTCTGGTTTTATGCAGCACCCCAACTCACCTTTCCCCTTAAGCAAGCATAAGTTGGTTTTCTAAATTTGAGACCCTGTTCTGTTCTGTAATTCAGTTCCTGTGTAGCCAAGTTTACATTCCGTGTATTACTGATATCTTATGATGTTTCTTTTTCTGTGTGACTTATTTCAGTTAGAATCATCATACCTGAATCCACTCATTGTGCTGCTAAGGGCCTGATGACATAGATTTCATTGCTGAGTGATATTGCTTTGTAAGTAAATACCACAACTTCTTTATCCATTTTTCACTTTCTGCGATGTTGAACTTGTACTGTAAACGAGGTTCTTGTAAACAGAGCCGTTCCAAACTTTGGGGTGGCTGTGTCTTTTTGATTTTAATTTCCCTAAGCTATAGGACCATAAGTGGAAGTGCCCTAGGCTCTGTTGCTTTGTTTTTTAGATGTTTCAGGAAACACCATACACTTCTCCCGAGTGTCTGTTGGCAATTTACATCCCGCCCATCAGCATAACAAGGCTCCCAGTTCTCCATGGCCTGTCCTGCCTTTCTGGATTTTACACTTTTTTCAGATGGCCCTTTTGACCGGGGGGAAGTGAGACTTCATTGTAGTGCAGATTTCCTTTGCAAGCTTGCTTGGTTGGCCAAAAAGGGCGTATGCGTTTTTTCCTGAATATATTCAGGAAAAAACGCATACGCCCTTTTTGGCCAAGTGCATCATTGTGGACGTTCTGCCTCTTTTCCTATGCTTTCAATGCAATTCCAGTCTACCTCCTGAAATCGGTTTCCTGCAATTCTGCCCCGCTTTCAAGTCCTCTTGGCAGCCTTACTTCAGTCTATTTTTGGACGATAGCTGTCATTTATAACTCTGCAGGTTTGTGAATTACAGTGCCCCTGAGCTCCTTTCTTCAACTCGCTTTCTTGTGACCTGGCCGCAACACCGCAGGATGGCTTCAGGCCCTAATCTGGTTCCGGCACGGCACGCTGAGCCTTTGGTTATTTCCTCTTCCTGGTGGGAAATGAGAGTTAAATTTGCCCGTCCAGACACCTCCAGCTAGTCTCTCATTGGTTCTCGCTATTCCTGTTCATCTTCCGCAGAAATTGCAAACTGGGCCAAACAGGAGGTTAAAGGGACTGACTCTCCAAGTGGGGAGAGTGTTAGTAAAGCGTCTGGAATGTTGCACCCGAGTACCAGGGGAGGAAAACTGAGACATATTTGAACACGTCTCCCGATCACATGGTTGATCATACTCTGGGTTCCACATGCATGTTTTAGCTGAAGGAAGAATACCTAAAATCTGCGTAGTTGAAACCCGTGGAATGGGTACCATGCAATATGACTTCAAAGGGTCTTCATTTGCTCACCGAACCTCTCCAATCCTATCACTGCTGCGTTTATGCCCCTGTACACATGCTTGATTCTCTTTCGGAGACATAGCAATCCATAGGTTTTAAGATACTTACTAGTCAGGTACATTCTTAGGCGTTTAATATGCGGTGTTGAGTCCATTTCGTTGAGCAAGGAGTAGCTCTTGTCTATTCCATATTTGGCTTAAGGAACTTTATCTGTGCTCATTTCAATCTCTGGTTTTATGCAGCACCCCAACTCACCTTTCCCCTTAAGCAAGCATAAGTTGGTTTTCTAAATTTGAGACCCTGTTCTGTTCTGTAATTCAGTTCCTGTGTAGCCAAGTTTACATTCCGTGTATTACTGATATCTTATGATGTTTCTTTTTCTGTGTGACTTATTTCAGTTAGAATCATCATACCTGAATCCACTCATTGTGCTGCTAAGGGCCTGATGACATAGATTTCATTGCTGAGTGATATTGCTTTGTAAGTAAATACCACAACTTCTTTATCCATTTTTCACTTTCTGCGATGTTGAACTTGTACTGTAAACGAGGTTCTTGTAAACAGAGCCGTCCCAAACTTTGGGGTGGCTGTGTCTTTTTGATTTTAATTTCCCTAAGCTATAGGACCATAAGTGGAAGTGCCCTAGGCTCTGTTGCTTTGTTTTTTAGATGTTTCAGGAAACACCATACACTTCTCCCGAGTGTCTGTTGGCAATTTACATCCCGCCCATCAGCATAACAAGGCTCCCAGTTCTCCATGGCCTGTCCTGCCTTTCTGGATTTTACACTTTTTTCAGATGGCCCTTTTGACCGGGGGAAGTGAGACTTCATTGTAGTGCAGATTTCCTTTGCAAGCTTGCTTGGTTGGCCAAAAAGGGCGTATGCGTTTTTTCCTGAATATATTCAGGAAAAAACGCATACGCCCTTTTTGGCCAAGTGCATCATTGTGGACGTTCTGCCTCTTTTCCTATGCTTTCAATGCAATTCCAGTCTACCTCCTGAAATCGGTTTCCTGCAATTCTGCCCCGCTTTCAAGTCCTCTTGGCAGCCTTACTTCAGTCTATTTTTGGACGATAGCTGTCATTTATAACTCTGCAGGTTTGTGAATTACAGTGCCCCTGAGCTCCTTTCTTCAACTCGCTTTCTTGTGACCTGGCCGCAACACCGCAGGATGGCTTCAGGCCCTAATCTGGTTCCGGCACGGCACGCTGAGCCTTTGGTTATTTCCTCTTCCTGGTGGGAAATGAGAGTTAAATTTGCCCGTCCAGACACCTCCAGCTAGTCTCTCATTGGTTCTCGCTATTCCTGTTCATCTTCCGCAGAAATTGCAAACTGGGCCAAACAGGAGGTTAAAGGGACTGACTCTCCAAGTGGGGAGAGTGTTAGTAAAGCGTCTGGAATGTTGCACCCGAGTACCAGGGGAGGAAAACTGAGACATATTTGAACACGTCTCCCGATCACATGGTTGATCATACTCTGGGTTCCACATGCATGTTTTAGCTGAAGGAAGAATACCTTAAACCTGGGTAGTTGAAACCCGTGGAATGGGTACCATGCAATATGACTTCAAAGGGTCTTCATTTGCTCACCGAACCTCTCCAATCCTATCACTGCTGCGTTTATGCCCCTGTACACATGCTTGATTCTCTTTCGGAGACATAGCAATCCATAGGTTTTAAGATACTTACTAGTCAGGTACATTCTTAGGCGTTTAATATGCGGTGTTGAGTCCATTTCGTTGAGCAAGGAGTAGCTCTTGTCTATTCCATATTTGGCTTAAGGAACTTTATCTGTGCTCATTTCAATCTCTGGTTTTATGCAGCACCCCAACTCACCTTTCCCCTTAAGCAAGCATAAGTTGGTTTTCTAAATTTGAGACCCTGTTCTGTTCTGTAATTCAGTTCCTGTGTAGCCAAGTTTACATTCCGTGTATTACTGATATCTTATGATGTTTCTTTTTCTGTGTGACTTATTTCAGTTAGAATCATCATACCTGAATCCACTCATTGTGCTGCTAAGGGCCTGATGACATAGATTTCATTGCTGAGTGATATTGCTTTGTAAGTAAATACCACAACTTCTTTATCCATTTTTCACTTTCTGCGATGTTGAACTTGTACTGTAAACGAGGTTCTTGTAAACAGAGCCGTCCCAAACTTTGGGGTGGCTGTGTCTTTTTGATTTTAATTTCCCTAAGCTATAGGACCATAAGTGGAAGTGCCCTAGGCTCTGTTGCTTTGTTTTTTAGATGTTTCAGGAAACACCATACACTTCTCCCGAGTGTCTGTTGGCAATTTACATCCCGCCCATCAGCATAACAAGGCTCCCAGTTCTCCATGGCCTGTCCTGCCTTTCTGGATTTTACACTTTTTTCAGATGGCCCTTTTGACCGGGGGGAAGTGAGACTTCATTGTAGTGCAGATTTCCTTTGCAAGCTTGCTTGGTTGGCCAAAAAGGGCGTATGCGTTTTTTCCTGAATATATTCAGGAAAAAACGCATACGCCCTTTTTGGCCAAGTGCATCATTGTGGACGTTCTGCCTCTTTTCCTATGCTTTCAATGCAATTCCAGTCTACCTCCTGAAATCGGTTTCCTGCAATTCTGCCCCGCTTTCAAGTCCTCTTGGCAGCCTTACTTCAGTCTATTTTTGGACGATAGCTGTCATTTATAACTCTGCAGGTTTGTGAATTACAGTGCCCCTGAGCTCCTTTCTTCAACTCGCTTTCTTGTGACCTGGCCGCAACACCGCAGGATGGCTTCAGGCCCTAATCTGGTTCCGGCACGGCACGCTGAGCCTTTGGTTATTTCCTCTTCCTGGTGGGAAATGAGAGTTAAATTTGCCCGTCCAGACACCTCCAGCTAGTCTCTCATTGGTTCTCGCTATTCCTGTTCATCTTCCGCAGAAATTGCAAACTGGGCCAAACAGGAGGTTAAAGGGACTGACTCTCCAAGTGGGGAGAGTGTTAGTAAAGCGTCTGGAATGTTGCACCCGAGTACCAGGGGAGGAAAACTGAGACATATTTGAACACGTCTCCCGATCACATGGTTGATCATACTCTGGGTTCCACATGCATGTTTTAGCTGAAGGAAGAATACCTTAAACCTGGGTAGTTGAAACCCGTGGAATGGGTACCATGCAATATGACTTCAAAGGGTCTTCATTTGCTCACCGAACCTCTCCAATCCTATCACTGCTGCGTTTATGCCCCTGTACACATGCTTGATTCTCTTTCGGAGACATAGCAATCCATAGGTTTTAAGATACTTACTAGTCAGGTACATTCTTAGGCGTTTAATATGCGGTGTTGAGTCCATTTCGTTGAGCAAGGAGTAGCTCTTGTCTATTCCATATTTGGCTTAAGGAACTTTATCTGTGCTCATTTCAATCTCTGGTTTTATGCAGCACCCCAACTCACCTTTCCCCTTAAGCAAGCATAAGTTGGTTTTCTAAATTTGAGACCCTGTTCTGTTCTGTAATTCAGTTCCTGTGTAGCCAAGTTTACATTCCGTGTATTACTGATATCTTATGATGTTTCTTTTTCTGTGTGACTTATTTCAGTTAGAATCATCATACCTGAATCCACTCATTGTGCTGCTAAGGGCCTGATGACATAGATTTCATTGCTGAGTGATATTGCTTTGTAAGTAAATACCACAACTTCTTTATCCATTTTTCACTTTCTGCGATGTTGAACTTGTACTGTAAACGAGGTTCTTGTAAACAGAGCCGTTCCAAACTTTGGGGTGGCTGTGTCTTTTTGATTTTAATTTCCCTAAGCTATAGGACCATAAGTGGAAGTGCCCTAGGCTCTGTTGCTTTGTTTTTTAGATGTTTCAGGAAACACCATACACTTCTCCCGAGTGTCTGTTGGCAATTTACATCCCGCCCATCAGCATAACAAGGCTCCCAGTTCTCCATGGCCTGTCCTGCCTTTCTGGATTTTACACTTTTTTCAGATGGCCCTTTTGACCGGGGGGAAGTGAGACTTCATTGTAGTGCAGATTTCCTTTGCAAGCTTGCTTGGTTGGCCAAAAAGGGCGTATGCGTTTTTTCCTGAATATATTCAGGAAAAAACGCATACGCCCTTTTTGGCCAAGTGCATCATTGTGGACGTTCTGCCTCTTTTCCTATGCTTTCAATGCAATTCCAGTCTACCTCCTGAAATCGGTTTCCTGCAATTCTGCCCCGCTTTCAAGTCCTCTTGGCAGCCTTACTTCAGTCTATTTTTGGACGATAGCTGTCATTTATAACTCTGCAGGTTTGTGAATTACAGTGCCCCTGAGCTCCTTTCTTCAACTCGCTTTCTTGTGACCTGGCCGCAACACCGCAGGATGGCTTCAGGCCCTAATCTGGTTCCGGCACGGCACGCTGAGCCTTTGGTTAATTCCTCTTCCTGGTGGGAAATGAGAGTTAAATTTGCCCGTCCAGACACCTCCAGCTAGTCTCTCATTGGTTCTCGCTATTCCTGTTCATCTTCCGCAGAAATTGCAAACTGGGCCAAACAGGAGGTTAAAGGGACTGACTCTCCAAGTGGGGAGAGTGTTAGTAAAGCGTCTGGAATGTTGCACCCGAGTACCAGGGGAGGAAAACTGAGACATATTTGAACACGTCTCCCGATCACATGGTTGATCATACTCTGGGTTCCACATGCATGTTTTAGCTGAAGGAAGAATACCTTAAACCTGGGTAGTTGAAACCCGTGGAATGGGTACCATGCAATATGACTTCAAAGGGTCTTCATTTGCTCACCGAACCTCTCCAATCCTATCACTGCTGCGTTTATGCCCCTGTACACATGCTTGATTCTCTTTCGGAGACATAGCAATCCATAGGTTTTAAGATACTTACTAGTCAGGTACATTCTTAGGCGTTTAATATGCGGTGTTGAGTCCATTTCGTTGAGCAAGGAGTAGCTCTTGTCTATTCCATATTTGGCTTAAGGAACTTTATCTGTGCTCATTTCAATCTCTGGTTTTATGCAGCACCCCAACTCACCTTTCCCCTTAAGCAAGCATAAGTTGGTTTTCTAAATTTGAGACCCTGTTCTGTTCTGTAATTCAGTTCCTGTGTAGCCAAGTTTACATTCCGTGTATTACTGATATCTTATGATGTTTCTTTTTCTGTGTGACTTATTTCAGTTAGAATCATCATACCTGAATCCACTCATTGTGCTGCTAAGGGCCTGATGACATAGATTTCATTGCTGAGTGATATTGCTTTGTAAGTAAATACCACAACTTCTTTATCCATTTTTCACTTTCTGCGATGTTGAACTTGTACTGTAAACGAGGTTCTTGTAAACAGAGCCGTTCCAAACTTTGGGGTGGCTGTGTCTTTTTGATTTTAATTTCCCTAAGCTATAGGACCATAAGTGGAAGTGCCCTAGGCTCTGTTGCTTTGTTTTTTAGATGTTTCAGGAAACACCATACACTTCTCCCGAGTGTCTGTTGGCAATTTACATCCCGCCCATCAGCATAACAAGGCTCCCAGTTCTCCATGGCCTGTCCTGCCTTTCTGGATTTTACACTTTTTTCAGATGGCCCTTTTGACCGGGGGGAAGTGAGACTTCATTGTAGTGCAGATTTCCTTTGCAAGCTTGCTTGGTTGGCCAAAAAGGGCGTATGCGTTTTTTCCTGAATATATTCAGGAAAAAACGCATACGCCCTTTTTGGCCAAGTGCATCATTGTGGACGTTCTGCCTCTTTTCCTATGCTTTCAATGCAATTCCAGTCTACCTCCTGAAATCGGTTTCCTGCAATTCTGCCCCGCTTTCAAGTCCTCTTGGCAGCCTTACTTCAGTCTATTTTTGGACGATAGCTGTCATTTATAACTCTGCAGGTTTGTGAATTACAGTGCCCCTGAGCTCCTTTCTTCAACTCGCTTTCTTGTGACCTGGCCGCAACACCGCAGGATGGCTTCAGGCCCTAATCTGGTTCCGGCACGGCACGCTGAGCCTTTGGTTATTCCTCTTCCTGGTGGGAAATGAGAGTTAAATTTGCCCGTCCAGACACCTCCAGCTAGTCTCTCATTGGTTCTCGCTATTCCTGTTCATCTTCCGCAGAAATTGCAAACTGTGCCAAACAGGAGGTTAAAGGGACTGACTCTCCAAGTGGGGAGAGTGTTAGTAAAGCGTCTGGAATGTTGCACCCGAGTACCAGGGGAGGAAAACTGAGACATATTTGAACACGTCTCCCGATCACATGGTTGATCATACTCTGGGTTCCACATGCATGTTTTAGCTGAAGGAAGAATACCTTAAACCTGGAGAGTTGAGACCCGTGGAATGGGTACCATGCAATATGACTTCAAAGGGTCTTCATTTGCTCACCGAACCTCTCCAATCCTATCACTGCTGCGTTTATGCCCCTGTACACATGCTTGATTCTCTTTCGGAGACATAGCAATCCATAGGTTTTAAGATACTTACTAGTCAGGTACATTCTTAGGCGTTTAATATGCGGTGTTGAGTCCATTTCGTTGAGCAAGGAGTAGCTCTTGTCTATTCCATATTTGGCTTAAGGAACTTTATCTGTGCTCATTTCAATCTCTGGTTTTATGCAGCACCCCAACTCACCTTTCCCCTTAAGCAAGCATAAGTTGGTTTTCTAAATTTGAGACCCTGTTCTGTTCTGTAATTCAGTTCCTGTGTAGCCAAGTTTACATTCCGTGTATTACTGATATCTTATGATGTTTCTTTTTCTGTGTGACTTATTTCAGTTAGAATCATCATACCTGAATCCACTCATTGTGCTGCTAAGGGCCTGATGACATAGATTTCATTGCTGAGTGATATTGCTTTGTAAGTAAATACCACAACTTCTTTATCCATTTTTCACTTTCTGCGATGTTGAACTTGTACTGTAAACGAGGTTCTTGTAAACAGAGCCGTTCCAAACTTTGGGGTGGCTGTGTCTTTTTGATTTTAATTTCCCTAAGCTATAGGACCATAAGTGGAAGTGCCCTAGGCTCTGTTGCTTTGTTTTTTAGATGTTTCAGGAAACACCATACACTTCTCCCGAGTGTCTGTTGGCAATTTACATCCCGCCCATCAGCATAACAAGGCTCCCAGTTCTCCATGGCCTGTCCTGCCTTTCTGGATTTTACACTTTTTTCAGATGGCCCTTTTGACCGGGGGGAAGTGAGACTTCATTGTAGTGCAGATTTCCTTTGCAAGCTTGCTTGGTTGGCCAAAAAGGGCGTATGCGTTTTTTCCTGAATATATTCAGGAAAAAACGCATACGCCCTTTTTGGCCAAGTGCATCATTGTGGACGTTCTGCCTCTTTTCCTATGCTTTCAATGCAATTCCAGTCTACCTCCTGAAATCGGTTTCCTGCAATTCTGCCCCGCTTTCAAGTCCTCTTGGCAGCCTTACTTCAGTCTATTTTTGGACGATAGCTGTCATTTATAACTCTGCAGGTTTGTGAATTACAGTGCCCCTGAGCTCCTTTCTTCAACTCGCTTTCTTGTGACCTGGCCGCAACACCGCAGGATGGCTTCAGGCCCTAATCTGGTTCCGGCACGGCACGCTGAGCCTTTGGTTAATTCCTCTTCCTGGTGGGAAATGAGAGTTAAATTTGCCCGTCCAGACACCTCCAGCTAGTCTCTCATTGGTTCTCGCTATTCCTGTTCATCTTCCGCAGAAATTGCAAACTGGGCCAAACAGGAGGTTAAAGGGCTGACTCTCCAAGTGGGGAGAGTGTTAGTAAAGCGTCTGGAATGTTGCACCCGAGTACCAGGGGAGGAAAACTGAGACATATTTGAACACGTCTCCCGATCACATGGTTGATCATACTCTGGGTTCCACATGCATGTTTTAGCTGAAGGAAGAATACCTTAAACCTGGGTAGTTGAAACCCGTGGAATGGGTACCATGCAATATGACTTCAAAGGGTCTTCATTTGCTCACCGAACCTCTCCAATCCTATCACTGCTGCGTTTATGCCCCTGTACACATGCTTGATTCTCTTTCGGAGACATAGCAATCCATAGGTTTTAAGATACTTACTAGTCAGGTACATTCTTAGGCGTTTAATATGCGGTGTTGAGTCCATTTCGTTGAGCAAGGAGTAGCTCTTGTCTATTCCATATTTGGCTTAAGGAACTTTATCTGTGCTCATTTCAATCTCTGGTTTTATGCAGCACCCCAACTCACCTTTCCCTTAAGCAAGCATAAGTTGGTTTTCTAAATTTGAGACCCTGTTCTGTTCTGTAATTCAGTTCCTGTGTAGCCAAGTTTACATTCCGTGTATTACTGATATCTTATGATGTTTCTTTTTCTGTGTGACTTATTTCAGTTAGAATCATCATACCTGAATCCACTCATTGTGCTGCTAAGGGCCTGATGACATAGATTTCATTGCTGAGTGATATTGCTTTGTAAGTAAATACCACAACTTCTTTATCCATTTTTCACTTTCTGCGATGTTGAACTTGTACTGTAAACGAGGTTCTTGTAAACAGAGCCGTCCCAAACTTTGGGGTGGCTGTGTCTTTTTGATTTTAATTTCCCTAAGCTATAGGACCATAAGTGGAAGTGCCCTAGGCTCTGTTGCTTTGTTTTTTAGATGTTTCAGGAAACACCATACACTTCTCCCGAGTGTCTGTTGGCAATTTACATCCCGCCCATCAGCATAACAAGGCTCCCAGTTCTCCATGGCCTGTCCTGCCTTTCTGGATTTTACACTTTTTTCAGATGGCCCTTTTGACCGGGGGAAGTGAGACTTCATTGTAGTGCAGATTTCCTTTGCAAGCTTGCTTGGTTGGCCAAAAAGGGCGTATGCGTTTTTTCCTGAATATATTCAGGAAAAAACGCATACGCCCTTTTTGGCCAAGTGCATCATTGTGGACGTTCTGCCTCTTTTCCTATGCTTTCAATGCAATTCCAGTCTACCTCCTGAAATCGGTTTCCTGCAATTCTGCCCCGCTTTCAAGTCCTCTTGGCAGCCTTACTTCAGTCTATTTTTGGACGATAGCTGTCATTTATAACTCTGCAGGTTTGTGAATTACAGTGCCCCTGAGCTCCTTTCTTCAACTCGCTTTCTTGTGACCTGGCCGCAACACCGCAGGATGGCTTCAGGCCCTAATCTGGTTCCGGCACGGCACGCTGAGCCTTTGGTTATTTCCTCTTCCTGGTGGGAAATGAGAGTTAAATTTGCCCGTCCAGACACCTCCAGCTAGTCTCTCATTGGTTCTCGCTATTCCTGTTCATCTTCCGCAGAAATTGCAAACTGGGCCAAACAGGAGGTTAAAGGGACTGACTCTCCAAGTGGGGAGAGTGTTAGTAAAGCGTCTGGAATGTTGCACCCGAGTACCAGGGGAGGAAAACTGAGACATATTTGAACACGTCTCCCGATCACATGGTTGATCATACTCTGGGTTCCACATGCATGTTTTAGCTGAAGGAAGAATACCTTAAACCTGGGAGTTGAAACCCGTGGAATGGGTACCATGCAATATGACTTCAAAGGGTCTTCATTTGCTCACCGAACCTCTCCAATCCTATCACTGCTGCGTTTATGCCCCTGTACACATGCTTGATTCTCTTTCGGAGACATAGCAATCCATAGGTTTTAAGATACTTACTAGTCAGGTACATTCTTAGGCGTTTAATATGCGGTGTTGAGTCCATTTCGTTGAGCAAGGAGTAGCTCTTGTCTATTCCATATTTGGCTTAAGGAACTTTATCTGTGCTCATTTCAATCTCTGGTTTTATGCAGCACCCCAACTCACCTTTCCCCTTAAGCAAGCATAAGTTGGTTTTCTAAATTTGAGACCCTGTTCTGTTCTGTAATTCAGTTCCTGTGTAGCCAAGTTTACATTCCGTGTATTACTGATATCTTATGATGTTTCTTTTTCTGTGTGACTTATTTCAGTTAGAATCATCATACCTGAATCCACTCATTGTGCTGCTAAGGGCCTGATGACATAGATTTCATTGCTGAGTGATATTGCTTTGTAAGTAAATACCACAACTTCTTTATCCATTTTTCACTTTCTGCGATGTTGAACTTGTACTGTAAACGAGGTTCTTGTAAACAGAGGCGTCCAAACTTTGGGGTGGCTGTGTCTTTTTGATTTTAATTTCCCTAAGCTATAGGACCATAAGTGGAAGTGCCCTAGGCTCTGTTGCTTTGTTTTTTAGATGTTTCAGGAAACACCATACACTTCTCCCGAGTGTCTGTTGGCAATTTACATCCCGCCCATCAGCATAACAAGGCTCCCAGTTCTCCATGGCCTGTCCTGCCTTTCTGGATTTTACACTTTTTTCAGATGGCCCTTTTGACCGGGGGGAAGTGAGACTTCATTGTAGTGCAGATTTCCTTTGCAAGCTTGCTTGGTTGGCCAAAAAGGGCGTATGCGTTTTTTCCTGAATATATTCAGGAAAAAACGCATACGCCCTTTTTGGCCAAGTGCATCATTGTGGACGTTCTGCCTCTTTTCCTATGCTTTCAATGCAATTCCAGTCTACCTCCTGAAATCGGTTTCCTGCAATTCTGCCCCGCTTTCAAGTCCTCTTGGCAGCCTTACTTCAGTCTATTTTTGGACGATAGCTGTCATTTATAACTCTGCAGGTTTGTGAATTACAGTGCCCCTGAGCTCCTTTCTTCAACTCGCTTTCTTGTGACCTGGCCGCAACACCGCAGGATGGCTTCAGGCCCTAATCTGGTTCCGGCACGGCACGCTGAGCCTTTGGTTATTTCCTCTTCCTGGTGGGAAATGAGAGTTAAATTTGCCCGTCCAGACACCTCCAGCTAGTCTCTCATTGGTTCTCGCTATTCCTGTTCATCTTCCGCAGAAATTGCAAACTGGGCCAAACAGGAGGTTAAAGGGACTGACTCTCCAAGTGGGGAGAGTGTTAGTAAAGCGTCTGGAATGTTGCACCCGAGTACCAGGGTACGAAAACTGAGACATATTTGAACACGTCTCCCGATCACATGGTTGATCATACTCTAGGGTTCCACATGCATGTTTTAGCTGAAGGAAGAATACCTTAAACCTGGGTAGTTGAAACCCGTGGAATGGGTACCATGCAATATGACTTCAAAGGGTCTTCATTTGCTCACCGAACCTCTCCAATCCTATCACTGCTGCGTTTATGCCCCTGTACACATGCTTGATTCTCTTTCGGAGACATAGCAATCCATAGGTTTTAAGATACTTACTAGTCAGGTACATTCTTAGGCGTTTAATATGCGGTGTTGAGTCCATTTCGTTGAGCAAGGAGTAGCTCTTGTCTATTCCATATTTGGCTTAAGGAACTTTATCTGTGCTCATTTCAATCTCTGGTTTTATGCAGCACCCCAACTCACCTTTCCCCTTAAGCAAGCATAAGTTGGTTTTCTAAATTTGAGACCCTGTTCTGTTCTGTAATTCAGTTCCTGTGTAGCCAAGTTTACATTCCGTGTATTACTGATATCTTATGATGTTTCTTTTTCTGTGTGACTTATTTCAGTTAGAATCATCATACCTGAATCCACTCATTGTGCTGCTACGGGCCTGATGACATAGATTTCATTGCTGAGTGATATTGCTTTGTAAGTAAATACCACAACTTCTTTATCCATTTTTCACTTTCTGCGATGTTGAACTTGTACTGTAAACGAGGTTCTTGTAAACAGAGGCGTCCCAAACTTTGGGGTGGCTGTGTCTTTTTGATTTTAATTTCCCTAAGCTATAGGACCATAAGTGGAAGTGCCCTAGGCTCTGTTGCTTTGTTTTTTAGATGTTTCAGGAAACACCATACACTTCTCCCGAGTGTCTGTTGGCAATTTACATCCCGCCCATCAGCATAACAAGGCTCCCAGTTCTCCATGGCCTGTCCTGCCTTTCTGGATTTTACACTTTTTTCAGATGGCCCTTTTGACCGGGGGGAAGTGAGACTTCATTGTAGTGCAGATTTCCTTTGCAAGCTTGCTTGGTTGGCCAAAAAGGGCGTATGCGTTTTTTCCTGAATATATTCAGGAAAAAACGCATACGCCCTTTTTGGCCAAGTGCATCATTGTGGACGTTCTGCCTCTTTTCCTATGCTTTCAATGCAATTCCAGTCTACCTCCTGAAATCGGTTTCCTGCAATTCTGCCCCGCTTTCAAGTCCTCTTGGCAGCCTTACTTCAGTCTATTTTTGGACGATAGCTGTCATTTATAACTCTGCAGGTTTGTGAATTACAGTGCCCCTGAGCTCCTTTCTTCAACTCGCTTTCTTGTGACCTGGCCGCAACACCGCAGGATGGCTTCAGGCCCTAATCTGGTTCCGGCACGGCACGCTGAGCCTTTGGTTAATTCCTCTTCCTGGTGGGAAATGAGAGTTAAATTTGCCCGTCCAGACACCTCCAGCTATCCTCTCATTGGTTCTCGCTATTCCTGTTCATCTTCCGCAGAAATTGCAAACTGGGCCAAACAGGAGGTTAAAGGGACTGACTCTCCAAGTGGGGAGAGTGTTAGTAAAGCGTCTGGAATGTTGCACCCGAGTACCAGGGTACAAAAACTGAGACATATTTGAACACGTCTCCCGATCACATGGTTGATCATACTCTGGGTTCCACATGCATGTTTTAGCTGAAGGAAGAATACCTTAAACCTGGGTAGTTGAAACCCGTGGAATGGGTACCATGCAATATGACTTCAAAGGGTCTTCATTTGCTCACCGAACCTCTCCAATCCTATCACTGCTGCGTTTATGCCCCTGTACACATGCTTGATTCTCTTTCGGAGACATAGCAATCCATAGGTTTTAAGATACTTACTAGTCAGGTACATTCTTAGGCGTTTAATATGCGGTGTTGAGTCCATTTCGTTGAGCAAGGAGTAGCTCTTGTCTATTCCATATTTGGCTTAAGGAACTTTATCTGTGCTCATTTCAATCTCTGGTTTTATGCAGCACCCCAACTCACCTTTCCCCTTAAGCAAGCATAAGTTGGTTTTCTAAATTTGAGACCCTGTTCTGTTCTGTAATTCAGTTCCTGTGTAGCCAAGTTTACATTCCGTGTATTACTGATATCTTATGATGTTTCTTTTTCTGTGTGACTTATTTCAGTTAGAATCATCATACCTGAATCCACTCATTGTGCTGCTAAGGGCCTGATGACATAGATTTCATTGCTGAGTGATATTGCATTTGTAAGTAAGTACCACAACTTCTTTATCCATTTTTCACTTTCTGCGATGTTGAACTTGTACTGTAAACGAGGTTCTTGTAAACAGAGGCGTCCCAAACTTTGGGGTGGCTGTGTCTTTTTGATTTTAATTTCCCTAAGCTATAGGACCATAAGTGGCAGTGCCCTAGGCTCTGTTGCTTTGTTTTTTAGATGTTTCAGGAAACACCATACACTTCTCCCGAGTGTCTGTTGGCAATTTACATCCCGCCCATCAGCATAACAAGGCTCCCAGTTCTCCATGGCCTGTCCTGCCTTTCTGGATTTTACACTTTTTTCAGATGGCCCTTTTGACCGGGGGGAAGTGAGACTTCATTGTAGTGCAGATTTCCTTTGCAAGCTTGCTTGGTTGGCCAAAAAGGGCGTATGCGTTTTTTCCTGAATATATTCAGGAAAAAACGCATACGCCCTTTTTGGCCAAGTGCATCATTGTGGACGTTCTGCCTCTTTTCCTATGCTTTCAATGCAATTCCAGTCTACCTCCTGAAATCGGTTTCCTGCAATTCTGCCCCGCTTTCAAGTCCTCTTGGCAGCCTTACTTCAGTCTATTTTTGGACGATAGCTGTCATTTATAACTCTGCAGGTTTGTGAATTACAGTGCCCCTGAGCTCCTTTCTTCAACTCGCTTTCTTGTGATCTGGCCGCAACACCGCAGGATGGCTTCAGGCCCTAATCTGGTTCCGGCACGGCACGCTGAGCCTTTGGTTAATTCCTCTTCCTGGTGGGAAATGAGAGTTAAATTTGCCCGTCCAGACACCTCCAGCTAGTCTCTCATTGGTTCTCGCTATTCCTGTTCATCTTCCGCAGAAATTGCAAACTGGGCCAAACAGGAGGTTAAAGGGACTGACTCTCCAAGTGGGGAGAGTGTTAGTAAAGCGTCTGGAATGTTGCACCCGAGTACCAGGGTACGAAAACTGAGACATATTTGAACACGTCTCCCGATCACATGGTTGATCATACTCTAGGTTCCACATGCATGTTTTAGCTGAAGGAAGAATACCTTAAACCTGGGTAGTTGAAACCCGTGGAATGGGTACCATGCAATATGACTTCAAAGGGTCTTCATTTGCTCACCGAACCTCTCCAATCCTATCACTGCTGCGTTTATGCCCCTGTACACATGCTTGATTCTCTTTCGGAGACATAGCAATCCATAGGTTTTAAGATACTTACTAGTCAGGTACATTCTTAGGCGTTTAATATGCGGTGTTGAGTCCATTTCGTTGAGCAAGGAGTAGCTCTTGTCTATTCCATATTTGGCTTAAGGAACTTTATCTGTGCTCATTTCAATCTCTGGTTTTATGCAGCACCCCAACTCACCTTTCCCCTTAAGCAAGCATAAGTTGGTTTTCTAAATTTGAGACCCTGTTCTGTTCTGTAATTCAGTTCCTGTGTAGCCAAGTTTACATTCCGTGTATTACTGATATCTTATGATGTTTCTTTTTCTGTGTGACTTATTTCAGTTAGAATCATCATACCTGAATCCACTCATTGTGCTGCTAAGGGCCTGATGACATAGATTTCATTGCTGAGTGATATTGCTTTGTAAGTAAATACCACAACTTCTTTATCCATTTTTCACTTTCTGCGATGTTGAACTTGTACTGTAAACGAGGTTCTTGTAAACAGAGGCCGTCCCAAACTTTGGGGTGGCTGTGTCTTTTTGATTTTAATTTCCCTAAGCTATAGGACCATAAGTGGAAGTGCCCTAGGCTCTGTTGCTTTGTTTTTTAGATGTTTCAGGAAACACCATACACTTCTCCCGAGTGTCTGTTGGCAATTTACATCCCGCCCATCAGCATAACAAGGCTCCCAGTTCTCCATGGCCTGTCCTGCCTTTCTGGATTTTACACTTTTTTCAGATGGCCCTTTTGACCGGGGGGAAGTGAGACTTCATTGTAGTGCAGATTTCCTTTGCAAGCTTGCTTGGTTGGCCAAAAAGGGCGTATGCGTTTTTTCCTGAATATATTCAGGAAAAAACGCATACGCCCTTTTTGGCCAAGTGCATCATTGTGGACGTTCTGCCTCTTTTCCTATGCTTTCAATGCAATTCCAGTCTACCTCCTGAAATCGGTTTCCTGCAATTCTGCCCCGCTTTCAAGTCCTCTTGGCAGCCTTACTTCAGTCTATTTTTGGACGATAGCTGTCATTTATAACTCTGCAGGTTTGTGAATTACAGTGCCCCTGAGCTCCTTTCTTCAACTCGCTTTCTTGTGACCTGGCCGCAACACCGCAGGATGGCTTCAGGCCCTAATCTGGTTCCTGGCACGGCACGCTGAGCCTTTGGTTAATTCCTCTTCCTGGTGGGAAATGAGAGTTAAATTTGCCCAGTCCAGACACCTCCAGCTAGTCTCTCATTGGTTCTCGCTATTCCTGTTCATCTTCCACAGAAATTGCAAACTGGGCCAAACAGGAGGTTAAAGGGACTGACTCTCCAAGTGGGGAGAGTGTTAGTAAAGCGTCTGGAATGTTGCACCCGAGTACCAGGGTACGAAAACTGAGACATATTTGAACACGTCTCCCGATCACATGGTTGATCATACTCTAGGTTCCACATGCATGTTTTAGCTGAAGGAAGAATACCTTAAACCTGGGTAGTTGAAACCCGTGGAATGGGTACCATGCAATATGACTTCAAAGGGTCTTCATTTGCTCACGAACCTCTCCAATCCTATCACTGCTGCGTTTATGCCCCTGTACACATGCTTGATTCTCTTTCGGAGACATAGCAATCCATAGGTTTTAAGATACTTACTAGTCAGGTACATTCTTAGGCGTTTAATATGCGGTGTTGAGTCCATTTCGTTGAGCAAGGAGTAGCTCTTGTCTATTCCATATTTGGCTTAAGGAACTTTATCTGTGCTCATTTCAATCTCTGGTTTTATGCAGCACCCCAACTCACCTTTCCCCTTAAGCAAGCATAAGTTGGTTTTCTAAATTTGAGACCCTGTTCTGTTCTGTAATTCAGTTCCTGTGTAGCCAAGTTTACATTCCGTGTATTACTGATATCTTATGATGTTTCTTTTTCTGTGTGACTTATTTCAGTTAGAATCATCATACCTGAATCCACTCATTGTGCTGCTAAGGGCCTGATGACATAGATTTCATTGCTGAGTGATATTGCTTTGTAAGTAAATACCACAACTTCTTTATCCATTTTTCACTTTCTGCGATGTTGAACTTGTACTGTAAACGAGGTTCTTGTAAACAGAGGCGTCCCAAACTTTGGGGTGGCTGTGTCTTTTTGATTTTAATTTCCCTAAGCTATAGGACCATAAGTGGAAGTGCCCTAGGCTCTGTTGCTTTGTTTTTTAGATGTTTCAGGAAACACCATACACTTCTCCCGAGTGTCTGTTGGCAATTTACATCCCGCCCATCAGCATAACAAGGCTCCCAGTTCTCCATGGCCTGTCCTGCCTTTCTGGATTTTACACTTTTTTCAGATGGCCCTTTTGACCGGGGGGAAGTGAGACTTCATTGTAGTGCAGATTTCCTTTGCAAGCTTGCTTGGTTGGCCAAAAAGGGCGTATGCGTTTTTTCCTGAATATATTCAGGAAAAAACGCATACGCCCTTTTTGGCCAAGTGCATCATTGTGGACGTTCTGCCTCTTTTCCTATGCTTTCAATGCAATTCCAGTCTACCTCCTGAAATCGGTTTCCTGCAATTCTGCCCCGCTTTCAAGTCCTCTTGGCAGCCTTACTTCAGTCTATTTTTGGACGATAGCTGTCATTTATAACTCTGCAGGTTTGTGAATTACAGTGCCCCTGAGCTCCTTTCTTCAACTCGCTTTCTTGTGAGCCTGGCCGCAACACCGCAGGATGGCTTCAGGCCCTAATCTGGTTCCGGCACGGCACGCTGAGCCTTTGGTTATTTCCTCTTCCTGGTGGGAAATGAGAGTTAAATTTGCCCGTCCAGACACCTCCAGCTAGTCCTCTCATTGGTTCTCGCTATTCCTGTTCATCTTCCGCAGAAATTGCAAACTGGGCCAAACAGGAGGTTAAAGGGACTGACTCTCCAAGTGGGGAGAGTGTTAGTAAAGCGTCTGGAATGTTGCACCCGAGTACCAGGGTACGAAAACTGAGACATATTTGAACACGTCTCCCGATCACATGGTTGATCATACTCTAGGTTCCACATGCATGTTTTAGCTGAAGGAAGAATACCTTAAACCTGGGTAGTTGAAACCCGTGGAATGGGTACCATGCAATATGACTTCAAAGGGTCTTCATTTGCTCACCGAACCTCTCCAATCCTATCACTGCTGCGTTTATGCCCCTGTACACATGCTTGATTCTCTTTCGGAGACATAGCAATCCATAGGTTTTAAGATACTTACTAGTCAGGTACATTCTTAGGCGTTTAATATGCGGTGTTGAGTCCATTTCGTTGAGCAAGGAGTAGCTCTTGTCTATTCCATATTTGGCTTAAGGAACTTTATCTGTGCTCATTTCAATCTCTGGTTTTATGCAGCACCCCAACTCACCTTTACCCTTAAGCAAGCATAAGTTGGTTTTCTAAATTTGAGACCCTGTTCTGTTCTGTAATTCAGTTCCTGTGTAGCCAAGTTTACATTCCGTGTATTACTGATATCTTATGATGTTTCTTTTTCTGTGTGACTTATTTCAGTTAGAATCATCATACCTGAATCCACTCATTGTGCTGCTAAGGGCCTGATGACATAGATTTCATTGCTGAGTGATATTGCTTTGTAAGTAAATACCACAACTTCTTTATCCATTTTTCACTTTCTGCGATGTTGAACTTGTACTGTAAACGAGGTTCTTGTAAACAGAGGCGTTCCAAACTTTGGGGTGGCTGTGTCTTTTTGATTTTAATTTCCCTAAGCTATAGGACCATAAGTGGAAGTGCCCTAGGCTCTGTTGCTTTGTTTTTTAGATGTTTCAGGAAACACCATACACTTCTCCCGAGTGTCTGTTGGCAATTTACATCCCGCCCATCAGCATAACAAGGCTCCCAGTTCTCCATGGCCTGTCCTGCCTTTCTGGATTTTACACTTTTTTCAGATGGCCCTTTTGACCGGGGGGAAGTGAGACTTCATTGTAGTGCAGATTTCCTTTGCAAGCTTGCTTGGTTGGCCAAAAAGGGCGTATGCGTTTTTTCCTGAATATATTCAGGAAAAAACGCATACGCCCTTTTTGGCCAAGTGCATCATTGTGGACGTTCTGCCTCTTTTCCTATGCTTTCAATGCAATTCCAGTCTACCTCCTGAAATCGGTTTCCTGCAATTCTGCCCCGCTTTCAAGTCCTCTTGGCAGCCTTACTTCAGTCTATTTTTGGACGATAGCTGTCATTTATAACTCTGCAGGTTTGTGAATTACAGTGCCCCTGAGCTCCTTTCTTCAACTCGCTTTCTTGTGACCTGGCCGCAACACCGCAGGATGGCTTCAGGCCCTAATCTGGTTCCGGCACGGCACGCTGAGCCTTTGGTTAATTCCTCTTCCTGGTGGGAAATGAGAGTTAAATTTGCCCGTCCAGACACCTCCAGCTAGTCTCTCATTGGTTCTCGCTATTCCTGTTCATCTTCCACAGAAATTGCAAACTGGGCCAAACAGGAGGTTAAAGGGACTGACTCTCCAAGTGGGGAGAGTGTTAGTAAAGCGTCTGGAATGTTGCACCCGAGTACCAGGGTACGAAAACTGAGACATATTTGAACACGTCTCCCGATCACATGGTTGATCATACTCTAGGTTCCACATGCATGTTTTAGCTGAAGGAAGAATACCTTAAACCTGGGTAGTTGAAACCCGTGGAATGGGTACCATGCAATATGACTTCAAAGGGTCTTCATTTGCTCACGAACCTCTCCAATCCTATCACTGCTGCGTTTATGCCCCTGTACACATGCTTGATTCTCTTTCGGAGACATAGCAATCCATAGGTTTTAAGATACTTACTAGTCAGGTACATTCTTAGGCGTTTAATATGCGGTGTTGAGTCCATTTCGTTGAGCAAGGAGTAGCTCTTGTCTATTCCATATTTGGCTTAAGGAACTTTATCTGTGCTCATTTCAATCTCTGGTTTTATGCAGCACCCCAACTCACCTTTCCCCTTAAGCAAGCATAAGTTGGTTTTCTAAATTTGAGACCCTGTTCTGTTCTGTAATTCAGTTCCTGTGTAGCCAAGTTTACATTCCGTGTATTACTGATATCTTATGATGTTTCTTTTTCTGTGTGACTTATTTCAGTTAGAATCATCATACCTGAATCCACTCATTGTGCTGCTAAGGGCCTGATGACATAGATTTCATTGCTGAGTGATATTGCTTTGTAAGTAAATACCACAACTTCTTTATCCATTTTTCACTTTCTGCGATGTTGAACTTGTACTGTAAACGAGGTTCTTGTAAACAGAGCCGTTCCAAACTTTGGGGTGGCTGTGTCTTTTTGATTTTAATTTCCCTAAGCTATAGGACCATAAGTGGAAGTGCCCTAGGCTCTGTTGCTTTGTTTTTTAGATGTTTCAGGAAACACCATACACTTCTCCTGAGGGTCTGTTGGCAATTTACATCCCGCCCATCAGCATAACAAGGCTCCCAGTTCTCCATGGCCTGTCCTGCCTTTCTGGATTTTACACTTTTTTCAGATGGCCCTTTTGACCGGGGGGAAGTGAGACTTCATTGTAGTGCAGATTTCCTTTGCAAGCTTGCTTGGTTGGCCAAAAAGGGCGTATGCGTTTTTTCCTGAATATATTCAGGAAAAAACGCATACGCCCTTTTTGGCCAAGTGCATCATTGTGGACGTTCTGCCTCTTTTCCTATGCTTTCAATGCAATTCCAGTCTACCTCCTGAAATCGGTTTCCTGCAATTCTGCCCCGCTTTCAAGTCCTCTTGGCAGCCTTACTTCAGTCTATTTTTGGACGATAGCTGTCATTTATAACTCTGCAGGTTTGTGAATTACAGTGCCCCTGAGCTCCTTTCTTCAACTCGCTTTCTTGTGACCTGGCCGCAACACCGCAGGATGTCTTCAGGCCCTAATCTGGTTCTGGCACGGCACGCTGAGCCTTTGGTTAATTCCTCTTCCTGGTGGGAAATGAGAGTTAAATTTGCCCAGTCCAGACACCTCCAGCTAGTCTCTCATTGGTTCTCGCTATTCCTGTTCATCTTCCACAGAAATTGCAAACTGGGCCAAACAGGAGGTTAAAGGGACTGACTCTCCAAGTGGGGAGAGTGTTAGTAAAGCGTCTGGAATGTTGCACCCGAGTACCAGGGTACGAAAACTGAGACATATTTGAACACGTCTCCCGATCACATGGTTGATCATACTCTAGGTTCCACATGCATGTTTTAGCTGAAGGAAGAATACCTTAAACCTGGGTAGTTGAAACCCGTGGAATGGGTACCATGCAATATGACTTCAAAGGGTCTTCATTTGCTCACGAACCTCTCCAATCCTATCACTGCTGCGTTTATGCCCCTGTACACATGCTTGATTCTCTTTCGGAGACATAGCAATCCATAGGTTTTAAGATACTTACTAGTCAGGTACATTCTTAGGCGTTTAATATGGGGTGTTGAGTCCATTTCGTTGAGCAAGGAGTAGCTCTTGTCTATTCCATATTTGGCTTAAGGAACTTTATCTGTGCTCATTTCAATCTCTGGTTTTATGCAGCACCCCAACTCACCTTTACCCTTAAGCAAGCATAAGTTGGTTTTCTAAATTTGAGACCCTGTTCTGTTCTGTAATTCAGTTCCTGTGTAGCCAAGTTTACATTCCGTGTATTACTGATATCTTATGATGTTTCTTTTTCTGTGTGACTTATTTCAGTTAGAATCATCATACCTGAATCCACTCATTGTGCTGCTAAGGGCCTGATGACACAGATTTCATTGCTGAGTGATATTGCTTTGTAAGTAAATACCACAACTTTTTTATCCATTTTTCACTTTCTGCGATGTTGAACTTGTACTGTAAACGAGGTTCTTGTAAACAGAGCCGTTCCAAACTTTGGGGTGGCTGTGTCTTTTTGATTTTAATTTCCCTAAGCTATAGGACCATAAGTGGAAGTGCCCTAGGTTCTGTTGCTTTGTTTTTTAGATGTTTCAGGAAACACCATACACTTCTCCCGAGTGGTTGTTGGCAATTTACATCCCGCCCATCAGCATAACAAGGCTCCCAGTTCTCCATGGCCTGTCCTGCCTTTCTGGATTTTACACTTTTTTCAGATGGCCCTTTTGACCGGGGGGAAGTGAGACTTCATTGTAGTGCAGATTTCCTTTGCAAGCTTGCTTGGTTGGCCAAAAAGGGCGTATGCGTTTTTTCCTGAATATATTCAGGAAAAAACGCATACGCCCTTTTTGGCCAAGTGCATCATTGTGGACGTTCTGCCTCTTTTCCTATGCTTTCAATGCAATTCCAGTCTACCTCCTGAAATCGGTTTCCTGCAATTCTGCCCCGCTTTCAAGTCCTCTTGGCAGCCTTACTTCAGTCTATTTTTGGACGATAGCTGTCATTTATAACTCTGCAGGTTTGTGAATTACAGTGCCCCTGAGCTCCTTTCTTCAACTCGCTTTCTTGTGAGCTGGCCGAAACACCGCAGGATGGCTTCAGGCCCTAATCTGGTTCCGGCACGGCACGCTGAGCCTTTGGTTAATTCCTCTTCCTGGTGGGAAATGAGAGTTAAATTTGCCCGTCCAGACACCTCCAGCTAGTCTCTCATTGGTTCTCGCTATTCCTGTTCATCTTCCGCAGAAATTGCAAACTGGGCCAAACAGGAGGTTAAAGGGACTGACTCTCCAAGTCGGGAGAGTGTTAGTAAAGCGTCTGGAATGTTGCACCCGAGTACCAGGGTACGAAAACTGAGACATATTTGAACACGTCTCCCGATCACATGGTTGATCATACTCTAGGTTCCACATGCATGTTTTAGCTGAAGGAAGAATACCTTAAACCTGGGTAGTTGAAACCCGTGGAATGGGTACCATGCAATATGACTTCAAAGGGTCTTCATTTGCTCACCGAACCTCTCCAATCCTATCACTGCTGCGTTTATGCCCCTGTACACATGCTTGATTCTCTTTCGGAGACATAGCAATCCATAGGTTTTAAGATACTTACTAGTCAGGTACATTCTTAGGCGTTTAATATGCGGTGTTGAGTCCATTTCGTTGAGCAAGGAGTAGCTCTTGTCTATTCCATATTTGGCTTAAGGAACTTTATCTGTGCTCATTTCAATCTGGTTTTATGCAGCACCCCAACTCACCTTTCCCCTTAAGCAAGCATAAGTTGGTTTTCTAAATTTGAGACCCTGTTCTGTTCTGTAATTCAGTTCCTGTGTAGCCAAGTTTACATTCCGTGTATTACTGATATCTTTTTTTTTTTTTTTTTGCCGTAACTACCTTTATTGGTATCGCTTGTGTATCAGTTCATCAAAACCTTTGTTTCATATTTCTCGCCTTAATCCCCTGAAAGTTCCAGATGGGCAAAAATACTTTTAAATACGCAGCTGGCTTCTGTCTTATGTGCTTAATATTATACATTTGTTGCTTGTTTTGCACATGTCTATGGCTGCACTACTTGCAAGACGAAAGTCACATATAAAAATACAGACTAATCGAAACACAAAAGTCAGCCATTGTCTAGAATGTGGTTTACAATACAGAGCTTGCAGACAACACAGACTATATATATAAGTCATCTGTCTGAAAACAGAAAGTAGTGTCTCATACTGACTCCGGAGAAAGGTGCTGACACACAGGGAAACTCACTGATGATTCTCCTTTATGTTTATTAGATAGATCAATACCAAATTATTTCACATATATTATATTCAATATCTATATATATATATCTTGTAACCAAATTCTGGTTTAAAAGTCACAAACCAACATGTAAATACAAAATGTTAGGAAAGGTTTAACATACATAGGGGAAAACATGTCTTATGCCTCGCAAAGACTTTCTACAATCTAGCATAAAGGCAAATGTGGTTGAAAAAAAAGGAAATCCATATACAATTACAGAAAAACATTTAGTCAAGCCACCTAATATAAAATATTTCAGATATCATGTCCAAAAACGTCCACGTGTTGCAGAGGTCTCTACAAATCAATTAGAATGACGTCAACAAGATCTGCAAACCGAAGTCTTAGCAAGTAAACGTGACTCATGCTTTTCTCTCTGAGACAATGAGGCTTGACGTTCAGTTAAAGGCAGGTAAACACGACTATGAAGAAACCCTTCTTTACAACAGCTTAACGGTACCCATTTAGGGCAATACACCCGCTTTCCCAGCTATGTGTGCACGCAGTGTTCTGTGATAAAATGACTCAGTTACTTTAAAAAAGCATAAATGGCAAAACAAAATAACCAGAACTCCGCGAAGCTGGTAAAACCACAAAGACACTGAAATCCAGCAACTCCTGAGAGGCTGAGAGATCAAATGAATCATAAAATCTGGATGACTCTGATTTGGGGTTTAACTTTGGTTAAAACTGAAAAGTCTGAAAAGAACCAATGTTTTGGAAGAAGCAGTGTCACTTGTAAACATCCTGCCACCTAACTAAAAGGACGGCCTCTTCTTCTAGACCCACGACTTAATAAGACAGGAAGCTCTCAACACACAGCGCTGGAGAAGATGGATTCCACAAGTCAAACTTGAGTGAAACTGTTCTAATGCAATGTACCAAACACGCGTTTGTTCTTAGGAAAAATTACAAAACTAACAAATATTTTTCTCCAGAATTATAAAAGATAAAATCTATGAATCAGTACTGTTATGTGATTACAGAACAATAGCCAACTGAAAAAAAAAACAAAACACCAACCCACAGGCCGTCTACACCGTCCCCAATCCATTTCCTGCAGCCAGTACTTCCCACCTGCTCTGAGGACTGAGCCTTAGACACCGTTGACTGTATTTAAAGTTGAGTCAACAGTACTCTCTGTCTCTGGGGCAAAAGTAATGCAGCTCATTACTTACACACAACACTTGTTTCATTCTTCAGGACTTTCTTTGACGGGATTACTCAATGTTGGTTACTTTAAAGGTAACAAAAGGTGTCAGAAAAAAATGCCTTGGAATTCTTTTGCAATTCCACAAAGACACCTGGCAATCTGATACGTTCATTCCTCTCCCCATCACAATTTTTGTTTTTTAAAATTACAATTGACAACTCACGTAAGATGTAATTAATTTACTTAAAATAAGAGAGGGCTTTTCAATCAAGTATCCACGTTCCAAATAACTAAAACATTTAGTTAAATCTTTTAAATTAATCTTTTAATAAATCTTTAATTACTCGGTGCCAGTAATTAAGAGGTTGATTCCGTAAAATTCAAACTTGCACATAGGCGTGTCCCACTCAGAAAAGATTTCATACACTTAGCAACTTGTGCTTTTTGTCTCACCTTTTATAAGAAACACAGATTAATTTCAACTTCAGTTTTCCTTTCTGATGCAGACACGTGTACCTTGTGTAAGAAACGGTCTCCAGGCCACCTCCACGTGTAGACCTCAGCATTTCCTGAGAGTGTGAAGTCAACCCCTCCTCCAGGAGACTCTCGCCCTTTTGAGACATTCCCCCTTGCACCTTATGTTTGTCAGACTATGTTTACAGAAATCAGATGACTGGATGAAAACTCTACAGGACAGTCAAGGACAGACGAGAAGACGAGATGCAGAGTGGGAGCCCCTTCCTCCTCCAGTGCACCTGCTGCGGGCAGCCCTCCAGGAAGGCTTGGCCTCCTCCCCTGGACCACAGACTTACTTTTCTCTGTAATAAAGCAGGTAGTACTTCAGGGGATCTGGCAGAGGGAGGCTCAGGACCTTCTCACGCAGGAAGTTCACCGGGGGCTCGGGCTTGGTGTCCGGCGGGGTTGTCACCTCTTCTTCTTGCCGCTCGTCTTCCAGGTCTCCGCAGCTGGTGTCATCAGAGGGGTTGGAGAGCCGACTGGCAAACACCTCTTTGTCCAAAAAGACAATCGTTTCCATTCGGCGGCGGCGAACTCTCCTCCGTTTAAACCTGGGAGTGTTCTTCAGTCCGTTCCCGTTTTTGTTCACAGCTTCCTGGTGGATGACCTTCTTAATGGTGCCCCGGATGGCAATGCGCGCCAGGTCCTGGAGGCTGCGAACCGCCAGGGGTGTGGACAAGTCGTGATTCTCCTGACTCCGACTGGCAGGGCTGGACGAGTGGAGCAAAAGACACAGCCAGAATCTTTTTGGTTTCCCAGGCGGAAGGACCCATCCGAGTTATCTTAGTCAACTTCTCTTCCAGCGGCATGACCAGGACGCCCCCGACTTTGAGGAGGCTCTTCATGTACCCCTCGTGCTGCTTCTGCACGCCTGCCCCGCAGTACACCCGGTCATACTGAGAGCAGCCTGGAGAGATCTCCAGGCAATTGCCGGTGACGAAGGAGGGCTCGCAGAAGTCAAACTTGTCGAAGCTGTCACTCGTCCTGATGAAAAAGTCCAGCTTCTGCTTCGCATACTCTGTCACATCTGAATGGAGTTCCACCCCGTGGTTCACACCAAAAGGACCGAGGATGAGCCCCACCATGGAGCTGAGGTAGCCGGTGCCGCTGCCCAGGTTCAGGAAGGAAAGGCCAGGCTGCAGGTCCAGGGCCTCCATCACCTCCGAATAGATGCACGGAGCAGAGAGGTGGATGTTCCCGTGCTTCAACGCCAGGTCCTTGTACGCGTTCTCCTTAAACTCCTCGAGGTAATAGTCGGCGCGGTCAACAGCTCGGAAGGCCTGCTCCACCAGCTCGGAGCGGATGTACTGCGCCGCCTTCAGATGGTCTATCAGCTCGTCGTTGTCTTCACCAGCACTCACCGCGCCTCCCATCTTCGGGACCGCGCTTACAGAAAGCTGCCGCTGGAGAGACCTCGGGAACCCCCGGAACGCTGGAGGGCGGACCCCCGGGGAGGGGGGAGGGGCGACGGGAGACGCCTGGGACGCGGAGGGGTGTTTATGCTTGGGGGTGGGGAACGAGAGGACAGCGGAAGAGGACAGGAAGACGGGGAGAGGAGAATGCGGCCCTGGGGGAGGGTCCGGGAGCCCGGGACCACGGGAAGGGGAGGGGTGGAGAGGAGGGAGAGAGGGGGAGGGGGCCGAGGGGCCGCACCGCCCCCATACCCCGCTGCAGGCCGGGCCGAGGGCGGCGGCGGCGGCGGCGGCGGCTCAGTACCTCCTGGCTCGGCGGGCCCGAGGAATCGGCCGCTGGGCCGCACCTGCAGCTCTTCCGGCGCCCCTCGCCAGTCCGCCTCCCACTACGCAGCCCCGACCTCCGCCCTACTGATATCTTATGATGTTTCTTTTTCTGTGTGACTTATTTCAGTTAGAATCATCATACCTGAATCCACTCATTGTGCTGCTAAGGGCCTGATGACACAGATTTCATTGCTGAGTGATATTGCTTTGTAAGTAAATACCACAACTTTTTTATCCATTTTTCACTTTCTGCGATGTTGAACTTGTACTGTAAACGAGGTTCTTGTAAACAGAGCCGTTCCAAACTTTGGGGTGGCTGTGTCTTTTTGATTTTAAATTCCCTAAGCTATAGGACCATAAGTGGAAGTGCCCTAGGCTCTGTTGCTTTGTTTTTTAGATGTTTCAGGAAACACCATACACTTCTCCCGAGTGGTTGTTGGCAATTTACATCCCGCCCTTCAGCATAACAAGGCTCCCAGTTCTCCATGGCCTGTCCTGCCTTTCTGGATTTTACACTTTTTTCAGATGGCCCTTTTGACCGGGGGGAAGTGAGACTTCATTGTAGTGCAGATTTCCTTTGCAAGCTTGCTTGGTTGGCCAAAAAGGGCGTATGCGTTTTTTCCTGAATATATTCAGGAAAAAACGCATACGCCCTTTTTGGCCAAGTGCATCATTGTGGACGTTCTGCCTCTTTTCCTATGCTTTCAATGCAATTCCAGTCTACCTCCTGAAATCGGTTTCCTGCAATTCTGCCCCGCTTTCAAGTCCTCTTGGCAGCCTTACTTCAGTCTATTTTTGGACGATTGCTGTCATTTATAACTCTGCAGGTTTGTGAATTACAGTGCCCCTGAGCTCCTTTCTTCAACTCGCTTTCTTGTGACCTGGCCGCAACACCGCAGGATGGCTTCAGGCCCTAATCTGGTTCCGGCACGGCACGCTGAGCCTTTGGTTAATTCCTCTTCCTGGTGGGAAATGAGAGTTAAATTTGCCCGTCCAGACACCTCCAGCTAGCCTCTCATTGGTTCTCGCTATTCCTGTTCATCTTCCGCAGAAATTGCAAACTGGGCCAAACAGGAGGTTAAAGGGACTGACTCTCCAAGTGGGGAGAGTGTTAGTAAAGCGTCTGGAATGTTGCACCCGAGTACCAGGGGAGGAAAACTGAGACATATTTGAACACGTCTCCCGTTCACATGGTTGATCATACTTGGGTTCCACATGCATGTTTTAGCTGAAGGAAGAATACCTTAAACCTGGAGAGTTGAGACCCGTGTAATGGGTACCATGCAATATGACTTCAAAGGGTCTTCATTTGCTCACCGAACCTCTCCAATCCTATCACTGCTGCGTTTATGCCCCTGTACACATGCTTGATTCTCTTTCGGAGACATAGCAATCCATAGGTTTTAAGATACTTACTAGTCAGGTACATTCTTAGGCGTTTAATATGCGGTGTTGAGTCCATTTCGTTGAGCAAGGAGTAGCTCTTGTCTATTCCATATTTGGCTTAAGGAACTTTATCTGTGCTCATTTCAATCTCTGGTTTTATGCAGCACCCCAACTCACCTTTACCCTTAAGCAAGCATAAGTTGGTTTTCTAAATTTGAGACCCTGTTCTGTTCTGTAATTCAGTTCCTGTGTAGCCAAGTTTACATTCCGTGTATTACTGATATCTTATGATGTTTCTTTTTCTGTGTGACTTATTTCAGTTAGAATCATCATACCTGAATCCACTCATTGTGCTGCTAAGGGCCTGATGACATAGATTTCATTGCTGAGTGATATTGCTTTGTAAGTGAATACCACAACTTCTTTATCCATTTTTCACTTTCTGCGATGTTGAACTTGTACTGTAAACGAGGTTCTTGTAAACAGAGCCGTTCCAAACTTTGGGGTGGCTGTGTCTTTTTGATTTTAATTTCCCTAAGCTATAGGACCATAAGTGGAAGTGCCCTAGGCTCTGTTGCTTTGTTTTTTAGATGTTTCAGGAAACACCATACACTTCTCCCGAGTGTCTGTTGGCAATTTACATCCCGCCCATCAGCATAACAAGGCTCCCAGTTCTCCATGGCCTGTCCTGCCTTTCTGGATTTTACACTTTTTTCAGATGGCCCTTTTGACCGGGGGGAAGTGAGACTTCATTGTAGTGCAGATTTCCTTTGCAAGCTTGCTTGGTTGGCCAAAAAGGGCGTATGCGTTTTTTCCTGAATATATTCAGGAAAAAACGCATACGCCCTTTTTGGCCAAGTGCATCATTGTGGACGTTCTGCCTCTTTTCCTATGCTTTCAATGCAATTCCAGTCTACCTCCTGAAATCGGTTTCCTGCAATTCTGCCCCGCTTTCAAGTCCTCTTGGCAGCCTTACTTCAGTCTATTTTTGGACGATAGCTGTCATTTATAACTCTGCAGGTTTGTGAATTACAGTGCCCCTGAGCTCCTTTCTTCAACTCGCTTTCTTGTGACCTGGCCGCAACACCGCAGGATGGCTTCAGGCCCTAATCTGGTTCCGGCCCGGCACGCTGAGCCTTTGGTTATTTCCTCTTCCTGGTGGGAAATGAGAGTTAAATTTGCCCGTCCAGACACCTCCAGCTAGCCTCTCATTGGTTCTCGCTATTCCTGTTCATCTTCCGCAGAAATTGCAAACTGGGCCAAACAGGAGGTTAAAGGGACTGACTCTCCAAGTGGGGAGAGTGTTAGTAAAGCGTCTGGAATGTTGCACCCGAGTACCAGGGGAGGAAAACTGAGACATATTTGAACACGTCTCCCGATCACATGGTTGATCATACTCTAGGTTCCACATGCATGTTTTAGCTGAAGGAAGAATACCTTAAACCTGGGTAGTTGAAACCCGTGGAATGGGTACCATGCAATATGACTTCAAAGGGTCTTCATTTGCTCACCGAACCTCTCCAATCCTATCACTGCTGCGTTTATGCCCCTGTACACATGCTTGATTCTCTTTCGGAGACATAGCAATCCATAGGTTTTAAGATACTTACTAGTCAGGTACATTCTTAGGCGTTTAATATGGGGTGTTGAGTCCATTTCGTTGAGCAAGGAGTAGCTCTTGTCTATTCCATATTTGGCTTAAGGAACTTTATCTGTGCTCATTTCAATCTCTGGTTTTATGCAGCACCCCAACTCACCTTTACCCTTAAGCAAGCATAAGTTGGTTTTCTAAATTTGAGACCCTGTTCTGTTCTGTAATTCAGTTCCTGTGTAGCCAAGTTTACATTCCGTGTATTACTGATATCTTATGATGTTTCTTTTTCTGTGTGACTTATTTCAGTTAGAATCATCATACCTGAATCCACTCATTGTGCTGCTAAGGGCCTGATGACATAGATTTCATTGCTGAGTGATATTGCTTTGTAAGTAATACCACAACTTCTTTATCCATTTTTCACTTTCTGCGATGTTGAACTTGTACTGTAAACGAGGTTCTTGTAAACAGAGGCTTCCCAAACTTTGGGGTGGCTGTGTCTTTTTGATTTTAATTTCCCTAAGCTATAGGACCATAAGTGGAAGTGCCCTAGGCTCTGTTGCTTTGTTTTTTAGATGTTTCAGGAAACACCATACACTTCTCCCGAGTGGTTGTTGGCAATTTACATCCCGCCCATCAGCATAACAAGGCTCCCAGTTCTCCATGGCCTGTCCTGCCTTTCTGGATTTTACACTTTTTTCAGATGGCCCTTTTGACCGGGGGGAAGTGAGACTTCATTGTAGTGCAGATTTCCTTTGCAAGCTTGCTTGGTTGGCCAAAAAGGGCGTATGCGTTTTTTCCTGAATATATTCAGGAAAAAACGCATACGCCCTTTTTGGCCAAGTGCATCATTGTGGACGTTCTGCCTCTTTTCCTATGCTTTCAATGCAATTCCAGTCTACCTCCTGAAATCGGTTTCCTGCAATTCTGCCCCGCTTTCAAGTCCTCTTGGCAGCCTTACTTCAGTCTATTTTTGGACGATAGCTGTCATTTATAACTCTGCAGGTTTGTGAATTACAGTGCCCCTGAGCTCCTTTCTTCAACTCGCTTTCTTGTGACCTGGCCGCAACACCGCAGGATGGCTTCAGGCCCTAATCTGGTTCCGGCCCGGCACGCTGAGCCTTTGGTTAATTCCTCTTCCTGGTGGGAAATGAGAGTTAAATTTGCCCGTCCAGACACCTCCAGCTAGCCTCTCATTGGTTCTCGCTATTCCTGTTCATCTTCCGCAGAAATTGCAAACTGGGCCAAACAGGAGGTTAAAGGGACTGACTCTCCAAGTGGGGAGAGTGTTAGTAAAGCGTCTGGAATGTTGCACCCGAGTACCAGGGGAGGAAAACTGAGACATATTTGAACACGTCTCCCGATCACATGGTTGATCATACTCTAGGTTCCACATGCATGTTTTAGCTGAAGGAAGAATACCTTAAACCTGGGTAGTTGAAACCCGTGGAATGGGTACCATGCAATATGACTTCAAAGGGTCTTCATTTGCTCACCGAACCTCTCCAATCCTATCACTGCTGCGTTTATGCCCCTGTACACATGCTTGATTCTCTTTCGGAGACATAGCAATCCATAGGTTTTAAGATACTTACTAGTCAGGTACATTCTTAGGCGTTTAATATGCGGTGTTGAGTCCATTTCGTTGAGCAAGGAGTAGCTCTTGTCTATTCCATATTTGGCTTAAGGAACTTTATCTGTGCTCATTTCAATCTCTGGTTTTATGCAGCACCCCAACTCACCTTTACCCTTAAGCAAGCATAAGTTGGTTTTCTAAATTTGAGACCCTGTTCTGTTCTGTAATTCAGTTCCTGTGTAGCCAAGTTTACATTCCGTGTATTACTGATATCTTATGATGTTTCTTTTTCTGTGTGACTTATTTCAGTTAGAATCATCATACCTGAATCCACTCATTGTGCTGCTAAGGGCCTGATGACATAGATTTCATTGCTGAGTGATATTGCTTTGTAAGTAAATACCACAACTTCTTTATCCATTTTTCACTTTCTGCGATGTTGAACTTGTACTGTAAACGAGGTTCTTGTAAACAGAGGCGTCCCAAACTTTGGGGTGGCTGTGTCTTTTTGATTTTAATTTCCCTAAGCTATAGGACCATAAGTGGAAGTGCCCTAGGCTCTGTTGCTTTGTTTTTTAGATGTTTCAGGAAACACCATACACTTCTCCCGAGTGGTTGTTGGCAATTTACATCCCGCCCATCAGCATAACAAGGCTCCCAGTTCTCCATGGCCTGTCCTGCCTTTCTGGATTTTACACTTTTTTCAGATGGCCCTTTTGACCGGGGGGAAGTGAGACTTCATTGTAGTGCAGATTTCCTTTGCAAGCTTGCTTGGTTGGCCAAAAAGGGCGTATGCGTTTTTTCCTGAATATATTCAGGAAAAAACGCATACGCCCTTTTTGGCCAAGTGCATCATTGTGGACGTTCTGCCTCTTTTCCTATGCTTTCAATGCAATTCCAGTCTACCTCCTGAAATCGGTTTCCTGCAATTCTGCCCCGCTTTCAAGTCCTCTTGGCAGCCTTACTTCAGTCTATTTTTGGACGATAGCTGTCATTTATAACTCTGCAGGTTTGTGAATTACAGTGCCCCTGAGCTCCTTTCTTCAACTCGCTTTCTTGTGAGCTGGCCGCAACACCGCAGGATGGCTTCAGGCCCTAATCTGGTTCCGGCACGGCACGCTGAGCCTTTGGTTAATTCCTCTTCCTGGTGGGAAATGAGAGTTAAATTTGCCCGTCCAGACACCTCCAGCTAGCCTCTCATTGGTTCTCGCTATTCCTGTTCATCTTCCGCAGAAATTGCAAACTGGGCCAAACAGGAGGTTAAAGGGACTGACTCTCCAAGTCGGGAGAGTGTTAGTAAAGCGTCTGGAATGTTGCACCCGAGTACCAGGGGAGGAAAACTGAGACATATTTGAACACGTCTCCCGATCACATGGTTGATCATACTCTAGGTTCCACATGCATGTTTTAGCTGAAGGAAGAATACCTTAAACCTGGGTAGTTGAAACCCGTGGAATGGGTACCATGCAATATGACTTCAAAGGGTCTTCATTTGCTCACCGAACCTCTCCAATCCTATCACTGCTGCGTTTATGCCCCTGTACACATGCTTGATTCTCTTTCGGAGACATAGCAATCCATAGGTTTTAAGATACTTACTAGTCAGGTACATTCTTAGGCGTTTAATATGCGGTGTTGAGTCCATTTCGTTGAGCAAGGAGTAGCTCTTGTCTATTCCATATTTGGCTTAAGGAACTTTATCTGTGCTCATTTCAATCTCTGGTTTTATGCAGCACCCCAACTCACCTTTACCCTTAAGCAAGCATAAGTTGGTTTTCTAAATTTGAGACCCTGTTCTGTTCTGTAATTCAGTTCCTGTGTAGCCAAGTTTACATTCCGTGTATTACTGATATCTTATGATGTTTCTTTTTCTGTGTGACTTATTTCAGTTAGAATCATCATACCTGAATCCACTCATTGTGCTGCTAAGGGCCTGATGACATAGATTTCATTGCTGAGTGATATTGCTTTGTAAGTAAATACCACAACTTCTTTATCCATTTTTCACTTTCTGCGATGTTGAACTTGTACTGTAAACGAGGTTCTTGTAAACAGAGCCGTTCCAAACTTTGGGGTGGCTGTGTCTTTTTGATTTTAATTTCCCTAAGCTATAGGACCATAAGTGGAAGTGCCCTAGGCTCTGTTGCTTTGTTTTTTAGATGTTTCAGGAAACACCATACACTTCTCCCGAGTGGTTGTTGGCAATTTACATCCCGCCCATCAGCATAACAAGGCTCCCAGTTCTCCATGGCCTGTCCTGCCTTTCTGGATTTTACACTTTTTTCAGATGGCCCTTTTGACCGGGGGGAAGTGAGACTTCATTGTAGTGCAGATTTCCTTTGCAAGCTTGCTTGGTTGGCCAAAAAGGGCGTATGCGTTTTTTCCTGAATATATTCAGGAAAAAACGCATACGCCCTTTTTGGCCAAGTGCATCATTGTGGACGTTCTGCCTCTTTTCCTATGCTTTCAATGCAATTCCAGTCTACCTCCTGAAATCGGTTTCCTGCAATTCTGCCCCGCTTTCAAGTCCTCTTGGCAGCCTTACTTCAGTCTATTTTTGGACGATAGCTGTCATTTATAACTCTGCAGGTTTGTGAATTACAGTGCCCCTGAGCTCCTTTCTTCAACTCGCTTTCTTGTGAGCTGGCCGCAACACCGCAGGATGGCTTCAGGCCCTAATCTGGTTCCGGCACGGCACGCTGAGCCTTTGGTAATTTCCTCTTCCTGGTGGGAAATGAGAGTTAAATTTGCCCGTCCAGACACCTCCAGCTAGCCTCTCATTGGTTCTCGCTATTCCTGTTCATCTTCCGCAGAAATTGCAAACTGGGCCAAACAGGAGGTTAAAGGGACTGACTCTCCAAGTCGGGGAGAGTGTTAGTAAAGCGTCTGGAATGTTGCACCCGAGTACCAGGGGAGGAAAACTGAGACATATTTGAACACGTCTCCCGTTCACATGGTTGATCATACTCTGGGTTCCACATGCATGTTTTAGCTGAAGGAAGAATACCTTAAACCTGGGTAGTTGAAACCCGTGGAATGGGTACCATGCAATATGACTTCAAAGGGTCTTCATTTGCTCACCGAACCTCTCCAATCCTATCACTGCTGCGTTTATGCCCCTGTACACATGCTTGATTCTCTTTCGGAGACATAGCAATCCATAGGTTTTAAGATACTTACTAGTCAGGTACATTCTTAGGCGTTTAATATGCGGTGTTGAGTCCATTTCGTTGAGCAAGGAGTAGCTCTTGTCTATTCCATATTTGGCTTAAGGAACTTTATCTGTGCTCATTTCAATCTCTGGTTTTATGCAGCACCCCAACTCACCTTTCCCCTTAAGCAAGCATAAGTTGGTTTTCTAAATTTGAGACCCTGTTCTGTTCTGTAATTCAGTTCCTGTGTAGCCAAGTTTACATTCCGTGTATTACTGATATCTTATGATGTTTCTTTTTCTGTGTGACTTATTTCAGTTAGAATCATCATACCTGAATCCACTCATTGTGCTGCTAAGGGCCTGATGACATAGATTTCATTGCTGAGTGATATTGCTTTGTAAGTAAATACCACAACTTCTTTATCCATTTTTCACTTTCTGCGATGTTGAACTTGTACTGTAAACGAGGTTCTTGTAAACAGAGGCCGTCCCAAACTTTGGGGTGGCTGTGTCTTTTTGATTTTAATTTCCCTAAGCTATAGGACCATAAGTGGAAGTGCCCTAGGCTCTGTTGCTTTGTTTTTTAGATGTTTCAGGAAACACCATACACTTCTCCCGAGTGTCTGTTGGCAATTTACATCCCGCCCATCAGCATAACAAGGCTCCCAGTTCTCCATGGCCTGTCCTGCCTTTCTGGATTTTACACTTTTTTCAGATGGCCCTTTTGACCGGGGGGAAGTGAGACTTCATTGTAGTGCAGATTTCCTTTGCAAGCTTGCTTGGTTGGCCAAAAAGGGCGTATGCGTTTTTTCCTGAATATATTCAGGAAAAAACGCATACGCCCTTTTTGGCCAAGTGCATCATTGTGGACGTTCTGCCTCTTTTCCTATGCTTTCAATGCAATTCCAGTCTACCTCCTGAAATCGGTTTCCTGCAATTCTGCCCCGCTTTCAAGTCCTCTTGGCAGCCTTACTTCAGTCTATTTTTGGACGATAGCTGTCATTTATAACTCTGCAGGTTTGTGAATTACAGTGCCCCTGAGCTCCTTTCTTCAACTCGCTTTCTTGTGAGCCTGGCCGCAACACCGCAGGATGGCTTCAGGCCCTAATCTGGTTCCGGCACGGCACGCTGAGCCTTTGGTTAATTCCTCTTCCTGGTGGGAAATGAGAGTTAAATTTGCCCGTCCAGACACCTCCAGCTAGCCTCTCATTGGTTCTCGCTATTCCTGTTCATCTTCCGCAGAAATTGCAAACTGGGCCAAACAGGAGGTTAAAGGGACTGACTCTCCAAGTGGGGAGAGTGTTAGTAAAGCGTCTGGAATGTTGCACCCGAGTACCAGGGTACGAAAACTGAGACATATTTGAACACGTCTCCCGATCACATGGTTGATCATACTCTGGGTTCCACATGCATGTTTTAGCTGAAGGAAGAATACCTTAAACCTGGGTAGTTGAAACCCGTGGAATGGGTACCATGCAATATGACTTCAAAGGGTCTTCATTTGCTCACCGAACCTCTCCAATCCTATCACTGCTGCGTTTATGCCCCTGTACACATGCTTGATTCTCTTTCGGAGACATAGCAATCCATAGGTTTTAAGATACTTACTAGTCAGGTACATTCTTAGGCGTTTAATATGCGGTGTTGAGTCCATTTCGTTGAGCAAGGAGTAGCTCTTGTCTATTCCATATTTGGCTTAAGGAACTTTATCTGTGCTCATTTCAATCTCTGGTTTTATGCAGCACCCCAACTCACCTTTACCCTTAAGCAAGCATAAGTTGGTTTTCTAAATTTGAGACCCTGTTCTGTTCTGTAATTCAGTTCCTGTGTAGCCAAGTTTACATTCCGTGTATTACTGATATCTTATGATGTTTCTTTTTCTGTGTGACTTATTTCAGTTAGAATCATCATACCTGAATCCACTCATTGTGCTGCTAAGGGCCTGATGACCTAGATTTCATTGCTGAGTGATATTGCTTTGTAAGTAAATACCACAACTTCTTTATCCATTTTTCACTTTCTGCGATGTTGAACTTGTACTGTAAACGAGGTTCTTGTAAACAGAGCCGTTCCAAACTTTGGGGTGGCTGTGTCTTTTTGATTTTAATTTCCCTAAGCTATAGGACCATAAGTGGAAGTGCCCTAGGTTCTGTTGCTTTGTTTTTTAGATGTTTCAGGAAACACCATACACTTCTCCCGAGTGGTTGTTGGCAATTTACATCCCGCCCATCAGCATAACAAGGCTCCCAGTTCTCCATGGCCTGTCCTGCCTTTCTGGATTTTACACTTTTTTCAGATGGCCCTTTTGACCGGGGGGAAGTGAGACTTCATTGTAGTGCAGATTTCCTTTGCAAGCTTGCTTGGTTGGCCAAAAAGGGCGTATGCGTTTTTTCCTGAATATATTCAGGAAAAAACGCATACGCCCTTTTTGGCCAAGTGCATCATTGTGGACGTTCTGCCTCTTTTCCTATGCTTTCAATGCAATTCCAGTCTACCTCCTGAAATCGGTTTCCTGCAATTCTGCCCCGCTTTCAAGTCCTCTTGGCAGCCTTACTTCAGTCTATTTTTGGACGATAGCTGTCATTTATAACTCTGCAGGTTTGTGAATTACAGTGCCCCTGAGCTCCTTTCTTCAACTCGCTTTCTTGTGACCTGGCCGCAACACCGCAGGATGGCTTCAGGCCCTAATCTGGTTCCGGCACGGCACGCTGAGCCTTTGGTTATTTCCTCTTCCTGGTGGGAAATGAGAGTTAAATTTGCCCGTCCAGACACCTCCAGCTAGTCCTCATTGGTTCTCGCTATTCCTGTTCATCTTCCGCAGAAATTGCAAACTGGGCCAAACAGGAGGTTAAAGGGACTGACTCTCCAAGTGGGGAGAGTGTTAGTAAAGCGTCTGGAATGTTGCACCCGAGTACCAGGGGAGGAAAACTGAGACATATTTGAACACGTCTCCCGATCACATGGTTGATCATACTCTGGGTTCCACATGCATGTTTTAGCTGAAGGAAGAATACCTTAAACCTGGGTAGTTGAAACCCGTGGAATGGGTACCATGCAATATGACTTCAAAGGGTCTTCATTTGCTCACCGAACCTCTCCAATCCTATCACTGCTGCGTTTATGCCCCTGTACACATGCTTGATTCTCTTTCGGAGACATAGCAATCCATAGGTTTTAAGATACTTACTAGTCAGGTACATTCTTAGGCGTTTAATATGCGGTGTTGAGTCCATTTCGTTGAGCAAGGAGTAGCTCTTGTCTATTCCATATTTGGCTTAAGGAACTTTATCTGTGCTCATTTCAATCTCTGGTTTTATGCAGCACCCCAACTCACCTTTCCCCTTAAGCAAGCATAAGTTGGTTTTCTAAATTTGAGACCCTGTTCTGTTCTGTAATTCAGTTCCTGTGTAGCCAAGTTTACATTCCGTGTATTACTGATATCTTATGATGTTTCTTTTTCTGTGTGACTTATTTCAGTTAGAATCATCATACCTGAATCCACTCATTGTGCTGCTAAGGGCCTGATGACATAGATTTCATTGCTGAGTGATATTGCTTTGTAAGTAAATACCACAACTTCTTTATCCATTTTTCACTTTCTGCGATGTTGAACTTGTACTGTAAACGAGGTTCTTGTAAACAGAGCCGTTCCAAACTTTGGGGTGGCTGTGTCTTTTTGATTTTAATTTCCCTAAGCTATAGGACCATAAGTGGAAGTGCCCTAGGCTCTGTTGCTTTGTTTTTTAGATGTTTCAGGAAACACCATACACTTCTCCCGAGTGGTTGTTGGCAATTTACATCCCGCCCATCAGCATAACAAGGCTCCCAGTTCTCCATGGCCTGTCCTGCCTTTCTGGATTTTACACTTTTTTCAGATGGCCCTTTTGACCGGGGGGAAGTGAGACTTCATTGTAGTGCAGATTTCCTTTGCAAGCTTGCTTGGTTGGCCAAAAAGGGCGTATGCGTTTTTTCCTGAATATATTCAGGAAAAAACGCATACGCCCTTTTTGGCCAAGTGCATCATTGTGGACGTTCTGCCTCTTTTCCTATGCTTTCAATGCAATTCCAGTCTACCTCCTGAAATCGGTTTCCTGCAATTCTGCCCCGCTTTCAAGTCCTCTTGGCAGCCTTACTTCAGTCTATTTTTGGACGATAGCTGTCATTTATAACTCTGCAGGTTTGTGAATTACAGTGCCCCTGAGCTCCTTTCTTCAACTCGCTTTCTTGTGAGCTGGCCGCAACACCGCAGGATGGCTTCAGGCCCTAATCTGGTTCCGGCACGGCACGCTGAGCCTTTGGTTAATTCCTCTTCCTGGTGGGAAATGAGAGTTAAATTTGCCCGTCCAGACACCTCCAGCTAGCCTCTCATTGGTTCTCGCTATTCCTGTTCATCTTCCGCAGAAATTGCAAACTGGGCCAAACAGGAGGTTAAAGGGACTGACTCTCCAAGTGGGGAGAGTGTTAGTAAAGCGTCTGGAATGTTGCACCCGAGTACCAGGGTACGAAAACTGAGACATATTTGAACACGTCTCCCGATCACATGGTTGATCATACTCTAGGTTCCACATGCATGTTTTAGCTGAAGGAAGAATACCTTAAACCTGGGTAGTTGAAACCCGTGGAATGGGTACCATGCAATATGACTTCAAAGGGTCTTCATTTGCTCACCGAACCTCTCCAATCCTATCACTGCTGCGTTTATGCCCCTGTACACATGCTTGATTCTCTTTCGGAGACATAGCAATCCATAGGTTTTAAGATACTTACTAGTCAGGTACATTCTTAGGCGTTTAATATGCGGTGTTGAGTCCATTTCGTTGAGCAAGGAGTAGCTCTTGTCTATTCCATATTTGGCTTAAGGAACTTTATCTGTGCTCATTTCAATCTCTGGTTTTATGCAGCACCCCAACTCACCTTTACCCTTAAGCAAGCATAAGTTGGTTTTCTAAATTTGAGACCCTGTTCTGTTCTGTAATTCAGTTCCTGTGTAGCCAAGTTTACATTCCGTGTATTACTGATATCTTATGATGTTTCTTTTTCTGTGTGACTTATTTCAGTTAGAATCATCATACCTGAATCCACTCATTGTGCTGCTAAGGGCCTGATGACACAGATTTCATTGCTGAGTGATATTGCTTTGTAAGTAAATACCACAACTTCTTTATCCATTTTTCACTTTCTGCGATGTTGAACTTGTACTGTAAACGAGGTTCTTGTAAACAGAGCCGTTCCAAACTTTGGGGTGGCTGTGTCTTTTTGATTTTAATTTCCCTAAGCTATAGGACCATAAGTGGAAGTGCCCTAGGTTCTGTTGCTTTGTTTTTTAGATGTTTCAGGAAACACCATACACTTCTCCCGAGTGGTTGTTGGCAATTTACATCCCGCCCATCAGCATAACAAGGCTCCCAGTTCTCCATGGCCTGTCCTGCCTTTCTGGATTTTACACTTTTTTCAGATGGCCCTTTTGACCGGGGGGAAGTGAGACTTCATTGTAGTGCAGATTTCCTTTGCAAGCTTGCTTGGTTGGCCAAAAAGGGCGTATGCGTTTTTTCCTGAATATATTCAGGAAAAAACGCATACGCCCTTTTTGGCCAAGTGCATCATTGTGGACGTTCTGCCTCTTTTCCTATGCTTTCAATGCAATTCCAGTCTACCTCCTGAAATCGGTTTCCTGCAATTCTGCCCCGCTTTCAAGTCCTCTTGGCAGCCTTACTTCAGTCTATTTTTGGACGATAGCTGTCATTTATAACTCTGCAGGTTTGTGAATTACAGTGCCCCTGAGCTCCTTTCTTCAACTCGCTTTCTTGTGAGCTGGCCGCAACACCGCAGGATGGCTTCAGGCCCTAATCTGGTTCCGGCACGGCACGCTGAGCCTTTGGTTAATTCCTCTTCCTGGTGGGAAATGAGAGTTAAATTTGCCCGTCCAGACACCTCCAGCTAGTCTCTCATTGGTTCTCGCTATTCCTGTTCATCTTCCGCAGAAATTGCAAACTGGGCCAAACAGGAGGTTAAAGGGACTGACTCTCCAAGTCGGGAGAGTGTTAGTAAAGCGTCTGGAATGTTGCACCCGAGTACCAGGGTACGAAAACTGAGACATATTTGAACACGTCTCCCGATCACATGGTTGATCATACTCTAGGTTCCACATGCATGTTTTAGCTGAAGGAAGAATACCTTAAACCTGGGTAGTTGAAACCCGTGGAATGGGTACCATGCAATATGACTTCAAAGGGTCTTCATTTGCTCACCGAACCTCTCCAATCCTATCACTGCTGCGTTTATGCCCCTGTACACATGCTTGATTCTCTTTCGGAGACATAGCAATCCATAGGTTTTAAGATACTTACTAGTCAGGTACATTCTTAGGCGTTTAATATGCGGTGTTGAGTCCATTTCGTTGAGCAAGGAGTAGCTCTTGTCTATTCCATATTTGGCTTAAGGAACTTTATCTGTGCTCATTTCAATCTGGTTTTATGCAGCACCCCAACTCACCTTTACCCTTAAGCAAGCATAAGTTGGTTTTCTAAATTTGAGACCCTGTTCTGTTCTGTAATTCAGTTCCTGTGTAGCCAAGTTTACATTCCGTGTATTACTGATATCTTTTTTTTTTTTTTTTTGCCGTAACTACCTTTATTGGTATCGCTTGTGTATCAGTTCATCAAAACCTTTGTTTCATATTTCTCGCCTTAATCCCCTGAAAGTTCCAGATGGGCAAAAATACTTTTAAATACGCAGCTGGCTTCTGTCTTATGTGCTTAATATTATACATTTGTTGCTTGTTTTGCACATGTCTATGGCTGCACTACTTGCAAGACGAAAGTCACATATAAAAATACAGACTAATCGAAACACAAAAGTCAGCCATTGTCTAGAATGTGGTTTACAATACAGAGCTTGCAGACAACACAGACTATATATATAAGTCATCTGTCTGAAAACAGAAAGTAGTGTCTCAGACTGACTCCGGAGAAAGGTGCTGACACACAGGGAAACTCACTGATGATTCTCCTTTATGTTTATTAGATAGATCAATACCAAATTATTTCACATATATTATATTCAATATCTATATATATATATCTTGTAACCAAATTCTGGTTTAAAAGTCACAAACCAACATGTAAATACAAAATGTTAGGAAAGGTTTAACATACATAGGGGAAAACATGTCTTATGCCTCGCAAAGACTTTCTACAATCTAGCATAAAGGCAAATGTGGTTGAAAAAAAAGGAAATCCATATACAATTACAGAAAAACATTTAGTCAAGCCACCTAATATAAAATATTTCAGATATCATGTCCAAAAACGTCCACGTGTTGCAGAGGTCTCTACAAATCAATTAGAATGACGTCAACAAGATCTGCAAACCGAAGTCTTAGCAAGTAAACGTGACTCATGCTTTTCTCTCTGAGACAATGAGGCTTGACGTTCAGTTAAAGGCAGGTAAACACGACTATGAAGAAACCCTTCTTTACAACAGCTTAACGGTACCCATTTAGGGCAATATACCCGCTTTCCCAGCTATGTGTGCACGCAGTGTTCTGTGATAAAATGACTCAGTTACTTTAAAAAAGCATAAATGGCAAAACAAAATAACCAGAACTCCGCGAAGCTGGTAAAACCACAAAGACACTGAAATCCAGCAACTCCTGAGAGGCTGAGAGATCAAATGAATCATAAAATCTGGATGACTCTGATTTGGGGTTTAACTTTGGTTAAAACTGAAAAGTCTGAAAAGAACCAATGTTTTGGAAGAAGCAGTGTCACTTGTAAACATTCTGCCACCTAACTAAAAGGACGGCCTCTTCTTCTAGACCCACGACTTAATAAGACAGGAAGCTCTCAACACACAGCGCTGGAGAAGATGGATTCCACAAGTCAAACTTGAGTGAAACTGTTCTAATGCAATGTACCAAACACGCGTTTGTTCTTAGGAAAAATTACAAAACTAACAAATATTTTTCTCCAGAATTATAAAAGATAAAATCTATGAATCAGTACTGTTATGTGATTACAGAACAATAGCCAACTGAAAAAAAAAAACAAAACACCAACCCACAGGCCGTCTACACCGTCCCCAATCCATTTCCTGCAGCCAGTACTTCCCACCTGCTCTGAGGACTGAGCCTTAGACACCGTTGACTGTATTTAAAGTTGAGTCAACAGTACTCTCTGTCTCTGGGGCAAAAGTAATGCAGCTCATTACTTACACACAACACTTGTTTCATTCTTCAGGACTTTCTTTGACGGGATTACTCAATGTTGGTTACTTTAAAGGTAACAAAAGGTGTCAGAAAAAAATGCCTTGGAATTCTTTTGCAATTCCACAAAGACACCTGGCAATCTGATACGTTCATTCCTCTCCCCATCACAATTTTTGTTTTTTAAAATTACAATTGACAACTCACGTAAGATGTAATTAATTTACTTAAAATAAGAGAGGGCTTTTCAATCAAGTATCCACGTTCCAAATAACTAAAACATTTAGTTAAATCTTTTAAATTAATCTTTTAATAAATCTTTAATTACTCGGTGCCAGTAATTAAGAGGTTGATTCCGTAAAATTCAAACTTGCACATAGGCGTGTCCCACTCAGAAAAGATTTCATACACTTAGCAACTTGTGCTTTTTGTCTCACCTTTTATAAGAAACACAGATTAATTTCAACTTCAGTTTTCCTTTCTGATGCAGACACGTGTACCTTGTGTAAGAAACGGTCTCCAGGCCACCTCCACGTGTAGACCTCAGCATTTCCTGAGAGTGTGAAGTCAACCCCTCCTCCAGGAGACTCTCGCCCTTTTGAGACATTCCCCCTTGCACCTTATGTTTGTCAGACTATGTTTACAGAAATCAGATGACTGGATGAAAACTCTACAGGACAGTCAAGGACAGACGAGAAGACGAGATGCAGAGCGGGAGCCCCTTCCTCCTCCAGTGCACCTGCTGCGGGCAGCCCTCCAGGAAGGCTTGGCCTCCTCCCCTGGACCACAGACTTACTTTTCTCTGTAATAAAGCAGGTAGTACTTCAGGGGATCTGGCAGAGGGAGGCTCAGGACCTTCTCACGCAGGAAGTTCACCGGGGGCTCGGGCTTGGTGTCCGGCGGGGTTGTCACCTCTTCTTCTTGCCGCTCGTCTTCCAGGTCTCCGCAGCTGGTGTCATCAGAGGGGTTGGAGAGCCGACTGGCAAACACCTCTTTGTCCAAAAAGACAATCGTTTCCATTCGGCGGCGGCGAACTCTCCTCCGTTTAAACCTGGGAGTGTTCTTCAGTCCGTTCCCGTTTTTGTTCACAGCTTCCTGGTGGATGACCTTCTTAATGGTGCCCCGGATGGCAATGCGCGCCAGGTCCTGGAGGCTGCGAACCGCCAGGGGTGTGGACAAGTCGTGATTCTCCTGACTCCGACTGGCAGGGCTGGACGAGTGGAGCAAAAGACACAGCCAGAATCTTTTTGGTTTCCCAGGCGGAAGGACCCGTCCGAGTTATCTTAGTCAACTTCTCTTCCAGCGGCATGACCAGGACGCCCCCGACTTTGAGGAGGCTCTTCATGTACCCCTCGTGCTGCTTCTGCACGCCTGCCCCGCAGTACACCCGGTCATACTGAGAGCAGCCTGGAGAGATCTCCAGGCAATTGCCGGTGACGAAGGAGGGCTCGCAGAAGTCAAACTTGTCGAAGCTGTCACTCGTCCTGATGAAAAAGTCCAGCTTCTGCTTCGCATACTCTGTCACATCTGAATGGAGTTCCACCCCGTGGTTCACACCAAAAGGACCGAGGATGAGCCCCACCATGGAGCTGAGGTAGCCGGTGCCGCTGCCCAGGTTCAGGAAGGAAAGGCCAGGCTGCAGGTCCAGGGCCTCCATCACCTCCGAATAGATGCACGGAGCAGAGAGGTGGATGTTCCCGTGCTTCCACGCCAGGTCCTTGTACGCGTTCTCCTTAAACTCCTCGAGGTAATAGTCGGCGCGGTCAACAGCTCGGAAGGCCTGCTCCACCAGCTCGGAGCGGATGTACTGCGCCGCCTTCAGATGGTCTATCAGCTCGTCGTTGTCTTCACCAGCACTCACCGCGCCTCCCATCTTCGGGACCGCGCTTACAGAAAGCTGCCGCTGGAGAGACCTCGGGAACCCCCGGAACGCTGGAGGGCGGACCCCCGGGGAGGGGGGGAGGGGCGACGGGAGACGCCTGGGACGCGGAGGGGTGTTTATGCTTGGGGGTGGGGAACGAGAGGACAGCGGAAGAGGACAGGAAGACGGGGAGAGGAGAATGCGGCCCTGGGGGAGGGTCCGGGAGCCCGGGACCACGGGAAGGGGAGGGGTGGAGAGGAGGGAGAGAGGGGGAGGGGGCCGAGGGGCCGCACCGCCCCCATACCCCGCTGCAGGCCGGGCCGAGGGCGGCGGCGGCGGCGGCGGCGGCTCAGTACCTCCTGGCTCGGCGGGCCCGCGGAATCGGCCGCTGGGCCGCACCTGCAGCTCTTCCGGCGCCCCTCGCCAGTCCGCCTCCCACTACGCAGCCCCGACCTCCGCCCTACTGATATCTTATGATGTTTCTTTTTCTGTGTGACTTATTTCAGTTAGAATCATCATACCTGAATCCACTCATTGTGCTGCTAAGGGCCTGATGACACAGATTTCATTGCTGAGTGATATTGCTTTGTAAGTAAATACCACAACTTTTTTATCCATTTTTCACTTTCTGCGATGTTGAACTTGTACTGTAAACGAGGTTCTTGTAAACAGAGCCGTTCCAAACTTTGGGGTGGCTGTGTCTTTTTGATTTTAAATTCCCTAAGCTATAGGACCATAAGTGGAAGTGCCCTAGGCTCTGTTGCTTTGTTTTTTAGATGTTTCAGGAAACACCATACACTTCTCCCGAGTGGTTGTTGGCAATTTACATCCCGCCCTTCAGCATAACAAGGCTCCCAGTTCTCCATGGCCTGTCCTGCCTTTCTGGATTTTACACTTTTTTCAGATGGCCCTTTTGACCGGGGGGAAGTGAGACTTCATTGTAGTGCAGATTTCCTTTGCAAGCTTGCTTGGTTGGCCAAAAAGGGCGTATGCGTTTTTTCCTGAATATATTCAGGAAAAAACGCATACGCCCTTTTTGGCCAAGTGCATCATTGTGGACGTTCTGCCTCTTTTCCTATGCTTTCAATGCAATTCCAGTCTACCTCCTGAAATCGGTTTCCTGCAATTCTGCCCCGCTTTCAAGTCCTCTTGGCAGCCTTACTTCAGTCTATTTTTGGACGATTGCTGTCATTTATAACTCTGCAGGTTTGTGAATTACAGTGCCCCTGAGCTCCTTTCTTCAACTCGCTTTCTTGTGACCTGGCCGCAACACCGCAGGATGGCTTCAGGCCCTAATCTGGTTCCGGCACGGCACACTGAGCCTTTGGTTAATTCCTCTTCCTGGTGGGAAATGAGAGTTAAATTTGCCCGTCCAGACACCTCCAGCTAGCCTCTCATTGGTTCTCGCTATTCCTGTTCATCTTCCGCAGAAATTGCAAACTGGGCCAAACAGGAGGTTAAAGTGACTGACTCTCCAAGTGGGGAGAGTGTTAGTAAAGCGTCTGGAATGTTGCACCCGAGTACCAGGGGAGGAAAACTGAGACATATTTGAACACGTCTCCCGTTCACATGGTTGATCATACTTGGGTTCCACATGCATGTTTTAGCTGAAGGAAGAATACCTTAAACCTGGAGTAGTTGAGACCCGTGTAATGGGTACCATGCAATATGACTTCAAAGGGTCTTCATTTGCTCACCGAACCTCTCCAATCCTATCACTGCTGCGTTTATGCCCCTGTACACATGCTTGATTCTCTTTCGGAGACATAGCAATCCATAGGTTTTAAGATACTTACTAGTCAGGTACATTCTTAGGCGTTTAATATGCGGTGTTGAGTCCATTTCGTTGAGCAAGGAGTAGCTCTTGTCTATTCCATATTTGACTTAAGGAACTTTATCTGTGCTCATTTCAATCTCTGGTTTTATGCAGCACCCCAACTCACCTTTACCCTTAAGCAAGCATAAGTTGGTTTTCTAAATTTGAGACCCTGTTCTGTTCTGTAATTCAGTTCCTGTGTAGCCAAGTTTCCATTCCGTGTATTACTGATATCTTATGATGTTTCTTTTTCTGTGTGACTTATTTCAGTTAGAATCATCATACCTGAATCCACTCATTGTGCTGCTAAGGGCCTGATGACATAGATTTCATTGCTGAGTGATATTGCTTTGTAAGTGAATACCACAACTTCTTTATCCATTTTTCACTTTCTGCGATGTTGAACTTGTACTGTAAACGAGGTTCTTGTAAACAGAGCCGTTCCAAACTTTGGGGTGGCTGTGTCTTTTTGATTTTAATTTCCCTAAGCTATAGGACCATAAGTGGAAGTGCCCTAGGCTCTGTTGCTTTGTTTTTTAGATGTTTCAGGAAACACCATACACTTCTCCCGAGTGTCTGTTGGCAATTTACATCCCGCCCATCAGCATAACAAGGCTCCCAGTTCTCCATGGCCTGTCCTGCCTTTCTGGATTTTACACTTTTTTCAGATGGCCCTTTTGACCGGGGGGAAGTGAGACTTCATTGTAGTGCAGATTTCCTTTGCAAGCTTGCTTGGTTGGCCAAAAAGGGCGTATGCGTTTTTTCCTGAATATATTCAGGAAAAAACGCATACGCCCTTTTTGGCCAAGTGCATCATTGTGGACGTTCTGCCTCTTTTCCTATGCTTTCAATGCAATTCCAGTCTACCTCCTGAAATCGGTTTCCTGCAATTCTGCCCCGCTTTCAAGTCCTCTTGGCAGCCTTACTTCAGTCTATTTTTGGACGATAGCTGTCATTTATAACTCTGCAGGTTTGTGAATTACAGTGCCCCTGAGCTCCTTTCTTCAACTCGCTTTCTTGTGACCTGGCCGCAACACCGCAGGATGGCTTCAGGCCCTAATCTGGTTCCGGCACGGCACGCTGAGCCTTTGGTTATTTCCTCTTCCTGGTGGGAAATGAGAGTTAAATTTGCCCGTCCAGACACCTCCAGCTAGCCTCTCATTGGTTCTCGCTATTCCTGTTCATCTTCCGCAGAAATTGCAAACTGGGCCAAACAGGAGGTTAAAGGGACTGACTCTCCAAGTGGGGAGAGTGTTAGTAAAGCGTCTGGAATGTTGCACCCGAGTACCAGGGGAGGAAAACTGAGACATATTTGAACACGTCTCCCGATCACATGGTTGATCATACTCTAGGTTCCACATGCATGTTTTAGCTGAAGGAAGAATACCTTAAACCTGGGTAGTTGAAACCCGTGGAATGGGTACCATGCAATATGACTTCAAAGGGTCTTCATTTGCTCACCGAACCTCTCCAATCCTATCACTGCTGCGTTTATGCCCCTGTACACATGCTTGATTCTCTTTCGGAGACATAGCAATCCATAGGTTTTAAGATACTTACTAGTCAGGTACATTCTTAGGCGTTTAATATGCGGTGTTGAGTCCATTTCGTTGAGCAAGGAGTAGCTCTTGTCTATTCCATATTTGGCTTAAGGAACTTTATCTGTGCTCATTTCAATCTCTGGTTTTATGCAGCACCCCAACTCACCTTTACCCTTAAGCAAGCATAAGTTGGTTTTCTAAATTTGAGACCCTGTTCTGTTCTGTAATTCAGTTCCTGTGTAGCCAAGTTTACATTCCGTGTATTACTGATATCTTATGATGTTTCTTTTTCTGTGTGACTTATTTCAGTTAGAATCATCATACCTGAATCCACTCATTGTGCTGCTAAGGGCCTGATGACACAGATTTCATTGCTGAGTGATATTGCTTTGTAAGTAAATACCACAACTTCTTTATCCATTTTTCACTTTCTGCGATGTTGAACTTGTACTGTAAACGAGGTTCTTGTAAACAGAGCCGTTCCAAACTTTGGGGTGGCTGTGTCTTTTTGATTTTAATTTCCCTAAGCTATAGGACCATAAGTGGAAGTGCCCTAGGCTCTGTTGCTTTGTTTTTTAGATGTTTCAGGAAACACCATACACTTCTCCCGAGTGGTTGTTGGCAATTTACATCCCGCCCATCAGCATAACAAGGCTCCCAGTTCTCCATGGCCTGTCCTGCCTTTCTGGATTTTACACTTTTTTCAGATGGCCCTTTTGACCGGGGGGAAGTGAGACTTCATTGTAGTGCAGATTTCCTTTGCAAGCTTGCTTGGTTGGCCAAAAAGGGCGTATGCGTTTTTTCCTGAATATATTCAGGAAAAAACGCATACGCCCTTTTTGGCCAAGTGCATCATTGTGGACGTTCTGCCTCTTTTCCTATGCTTTCAATGCAATTCCAGTCTACCTCCTGAAATCGGTTTCCTGCAATTCTGCCCCGCTTTCAAGTCCTCTTGGCAGCCTTACTTCAGTCTATTTTTGGACGATAGCTGTCATTTATAACTCTGCAGGTTTGTGAATTACAGTGCCCCTGAGCTCCTTTCTTCAACTCGCTTTCTTGTGACCTGGCCGCAACACCGCAGGATGGCTTCAGGCCCTAATCTGGTTCCGGCACGGCACGCTGAGCCTTTGGTTAATTCCTCTTCCTGGTGGGAAATGAGAGTTAAATTTGCCCGTCCAGACACCTCCAGCTAGCCTCTCATTGGTTCTCGCTATTCCTGTTCATCTTCCGCAGAAATTGCAAACTGGGCCAAACAGGAGGTTAAAGGGACTGACTCTCCAAGTGGGGAGAGTGTTAGTAAAGCGTCTGGAATGTTGCACCCGAGTACCAGGGGAGGAAAACTGAGACATATTTGAACACGTCTCCCGATCACATGGTTGATCATACTCTAGGTTCCACATGCATGTTTTAGCTGAAGGAAGAATACCTTAAACCTGGGTAGTTGAAACCCGTGGAATGGGTACCATGCAATATGACTTCAAAGGGTCTTCATTTGCTCACCGAACCTCTCCAATCCTATCACTGCTGCGTTTATGCCCCTGTACACATGCTTGATTCTCTTTCGGAGACATAGCAATCCATAGGTTTTAAGATACTTACTAGTCAGGTACATTCTTAGGCGTTTAATATGCGGTGTTGAGTCCATTTCGTTGAGCAAGGAGTAGCTCTTGTCTATTCCATATTTGGCTTAAGGAACTTTATCTGTGCTCATTTCAATCTCTGGTTTTATGCAGCACCCCAACTCACCTTTACCCTTAAGCAAGCATAAGTTGGTTTTCTAAATTTGAGACCCTGTTCTGTTCTGTAATTCAGTTCCTGTGTAGCCAAGTTTACATTCCGTGTATTACTGATATCTTATGATGTTTCTTTTTCTGTGTGACTTATTTCAGTTAGAATCATCATACCTGAATCCACTCATTGTGCTGCTAAGGGCCTGATGACATAGATTTCATTGCTGAGTGATATTGCTTTGTAAGTAATACCACAACTTCTTTATCCATTTTTCACTTTCTGCGATGTTGAACTTGTACTGTAAACGAGGTTCTTGTAAACAGAGGCGTCCCAAACTTTGGGGTGGCTGTGTCTTTTTGATTTTAATTTCCCTAAGCTATAGGACCATAAGTGGAAGTGCCCTAGGCTCTGTTGCTTTGTTTTTTAGATGTTTCAGGAAACACCATACACTTCTCCCGAGTGGTTGTTGGCAATTTACATCCCGCCCATCAGCATAACAAGGCTCCCAGTTCTCCATGGCCTGTCCTGCCTTTCTGGATTTTACACTTTTTTCAGATGGCCCTTTTGACCGGGGGGAAGTGAGACTTCATTGTAGTGCAGATTTCCTTTGCAAGCTTGCTTGGTTGGCCAAAAAGGGCGTATGCGTTTTTTCCTGAATATATTCAGGAAAAAACGCATACGCCCTTTTTGGCCAAGTGCATCATTGTGGACGTTCTGCCTCTTTTCCTATGCTTTCAATGCAATTCCAGTCTACCTCCTGAAATCGGTTTCCTGCAATTCTGCCCCGCTTTCAAGTCCTCTTGGCAGCCTTACTTCAGTCTATTTTTGGACGATAGCTGTCATTTATAACTCTGCAGGTTTGTGAATTACAGTGCCCCTGAGCTCCTTTCTTCAACTCGCTTTCTTGTGAGCTGGCCGCAACACCGCAGGATGGCTTCAGGCCCTAATCTGGTTCCGGCACGGCACGCTGAGCCTTTGGTTATTTCCTCTTCCTGGTGGGAAATGAGAGTTAAATTTGCCCGTCCAGACACCTCCAGCTAGCCTCTCATTGGTTCTCGCTATTCCTGTTCATCTTCCGCAGAAATTGCAAACTGGGCCAAACAGGAGGTTAAAGGGACTGACTCTCCAAGTGGGGAGAGTGTTAGTAAAGCGTCTGGAATGTTGCACCCGAGTACCAGGGGAGGAAAACTGAGACATATTTGAACACGTCTCCCGATCACATGGTTGATCATACTCTAGGGTTCCACATGCATGTTTTAGCTGAAGGAAGAATACCTTAAACCTGGAGTAGTTGAAACCCGTGGAATGGGTACCATGCAATATGACTTCAAAGGGTCTTCATTTGCTCACCGAACCTCTCCAATCCTATCACTGCTGCGTTTATGCCCCTGTACACATGCTTGATTCTCTTTCGGAGACATAGCAATCCATAGGTTTTAAGATACTTACTAGTCAGGTACATTCTTAGGCGTTTAATATGCGGTGTTGAGTCCATTTCGTTGAGCAAGGAGTAGCTCTTGTCTATTCCATATTTGGCTTAAGGAACTTTATCTGTGCTCATTTCAATCTCTGGTTTTATGCAGCACCCCAACTCACCTTTACCCTTAAGCAAGCATAAGTTGGTTTTCTAAATTTGAGACCCTGTTCTGTTCTGTAATTCAGTTCCTGTGTAGCCAAGTTTACATTCCGTGTATTACTGATATCTTATGATGTTTCTTTTTCTGTGTGACTTATTTCAGTTAGAATCATCATACCTGAATCCACTCATTGTGCTGCTAAGGGCCTGATGACATAGATTTCATTGCTGAGTGATATTGCTTTGTAAGTAAGTACCACAACTTCTTTATCCATTTTTCACTTTCTGCGATGTTGAACTTGTACTGTAAACGAGGTTCTTGTAAACAGAGGCGTCCCAAACTTTGGGGTGGCTGTGTCTTTTTGATTTTAATTTCCCTAAGCTATAGGACCATAAGTGGAAGTGCCCTAGGCTCTGTTGCTTTGTTTTTTAGATGTTTCAGGAAACACCATACACTTCTCCCGAGTGGTTGTTGGCAATTTACATCCCGCCCATCAGCATAACAAGGCTCCCAGTTCTCCATGGCCTGTCCTGCCTTTCTGGATTTTACACTTTTTTCAGATGGCCCTTTTGACCGGGGGGAAGTGAGACTTCATTGTAGTGCAGATTTCCTTTGCAAGCTTGCTTGGTTGGCCAAAAAGGGCGTATGCGTTTTTTCCTGAATATATTCAGGAAAAAACGCATACGCCCTTTTTGGCCAAGTGCATCATTGTGGACGTTCTGCCTCTTTTCCTATGCTTTCAATGCAATTCCAGTCTACCTCCTGAAATCGGTTTCCTGCAATTCTGCCCCGCTTTCAAGTCCTCTTGGCAGCCTTACTTCAGTCTATTTTTGGACGATAGCTGTCATTTATAACTCTGCAGGTTTGTGAATTACAGTGCCCCTGAGCTCCTTTCTTCAACTCGCTTTCTTGTGAGCTGGCCGCAACACCGCAGGATGGCTTCAGGCCCTAATCTGGTTCCGGCACGGCACGCTGAGCCTTTGGTTATTTCCTCTTCCTGGTGGGAAATGAGAGTTAAATTTGCCCGTCCAGACACCTCCAGCTAGCCTCTCATTGGTTCTCGCTATTCCTGTTCATCTTCCGCAGAAATTGCAAACTGGGCCAAACAGGAGGTTAAAGGGACTGACTCTCCAAGTCGGGGAGAGTGTTAGTAAAGCGTCTGGAATGTTGCACCCGAGTACCAGGGGAGGAAAACTGAGACATATTTGAACACGTCTCCCATTCACATGGTTGATCATACTCTGGGTTCCACATGCATGTTTTAGCTGAAGGAAGAATACCTTAAACCTGGGTAGTTGAAACCCGTGGAATGGGTACCATGCAATATGACTTCAAAGGGTCTTCATTTGCTCACCGAACCTCTCCAATCCTATCACTGCTGCGTTTATGCCCCTGTACACATGCTTGATTCTCTTTCGGAGACATAGCAATCCATAGGTTTTAAGATACTTACTAGTCAGGTACATTCTTAGGCGTTTAATATGCGGTGTTGAGTCCATTTCGTTGAGCAAGGAGTAGCTCTTGTCTATTCCATATTTGGCTTAAGGAACTTTATCTGTGCTCATTTCAATCTCTGGTTTTATGCAGCACCCCAACTCACCTTTACCCTTAAGCAAGCATAAGTTGGTTTTCTAAATTTGAGACCCTGTTCTGTTCTGTAATTCAGTTCCTGTGTAGCCAAGTTTACATTCCGTGTATTACTGATATCTTATGATGTTTCTTTTTCTGTGTGACTTATTTCAGTTAGAATCATCATACCTGAATCCACTCATTGTGCTGCTAAGGGCCTGATGACATAGATTTCATTGCTGAGTGATATTGCTTTGTAAGTAAATACCACAACTTCTTTATCCATTTTTCACTTTCTGCGATGTTGAACTTGTACTGTAAACGAGGTTCTTGTAAACAGAGGCGTCCCAAACTTTGGGGTGGCTGTGTCTTTTTGATTTTAATTTCCCTAAGCTATAGGACCATAAGTGGAAGTGCCCTAGGTTCTGTTGCTTTGTTTTTTAGATGTTTCAGGAAACACCATACACTTCTCCCGAGTGGTTGTTGGCAATTTACATCCCGCCCATCAGCATAACAAGGCTCCCAGTTCTCCATGGCCTGTCCTGCCTTTCTGGATTTTACACTTTTTTCAGATGGCCCTTTTGACCGGGGGGAAGTGAGACTTCATTGTAGTGCAGATTTCCTTTGCAAGCTTGCTTGGTTGGCCAAAAAGGGCGTATGCGTTTTTTCCTGAATATATTCAGGAAAAAACGCATACGCCCTTTTTGGCCAAGTGCATCATTGTGGACGTTCTGCCTCTTTTCCTATGCTTTCAATGCAATTCCAGTCTACCTCCTGAAATCGGTTTCCTGCAATTCTGCCCCGCTTTCAAGTCCTCTTGGCAGCCTTACTTCAGTCTATTTTTGGACGATAGCTGTCATTTATAACTCTGCAGGTTTGTGAATTACAGTGCCCCTGAGCTCCTTTCTTCAACTCGCTTTCTTGTGACCTGGCCGCAACACCGCAGGATGGCTTCAGGCCCTAATCTGGTTCCGGCACGGCACGCTGAGCCTTTGGTTATTTCCTCTTCCTGGTGGGAAATGAGAGTTAAATTTGCCCGTCCAGACACCTCCAGCTAGCCTCTCATTGGTTCTCGCTATTCCTGTTCATCTTCCGCAGAAATTGCAAACTGGGCCAAACAGGAGGTTAAAGGGACTGACTCTCCAAGTGGGGAGAGTGTTAGTAAAGCGTCTGGAATGTTGCACCCGAGTACCAGGGGAGGAAAACTGAGACATATTTGAACACGTCTCCCGATTCACATGGTTGATCATACTCTGGGTTCCACATGCATGTTTTAGCTGAAGGAAGAATACCTTAAACCTGGGTAGTTGAAACCCGTGGAATGGGTACCATGCAATATGACTTCAAAGGGTCTTCATTTGCTCACCGAACCTCTCCAATCCTATCACTGCTGCGTTTATGCCCCTGTACACATGCTTGATTCTCTTTCGGAGACATAGCAATCCATAGGTTTTAAGATACTTACTAGTCAGGTACATTCTTAGGCGTTTAATATGCGGTGTTGAGTCCATTTCGTTGAGCAAGGAGTAGCTCTTGTCTATTCCATATTTGGCTTAAGGAACTTTATCTGTGCTCATTTCAATCTCTGGTTTTATGCAGCACCCCAACTCACCTTTACCCTTAAGCAAGCATAAGTTGGTTTTCTAAATTTGAGACCCTGTTCTGTTCTGTAATTCAGTTCCTGTGTAGCCAAGTTTACATTCCGTGTATTACTGATATCTTATGATGTTTCTTTTTCTGTGTGACTTATTTCAGTTAGAATCATCATACCTGAATCCACTCATTGTGCTGCTAAGGGCCTGATGACATAGATTTCATTGCTGAGTGATATTGCTTTGTAAGTAAATACCACAACTTCTTTATCCATTTTTCACTTTCTGCGATGTTGAACTTGTACTGTAAACGAGGTTCTTGTAAACAGAGGCCGTTCCCAAACTTTGGGGTGGCTGTGTCTTTTTGATTTTAATTTCCCTAAGCTATAGGACCATAAGTGGAAGTGCCCTAGGCTCTGTTGCTTTGTTTTTTAGATGTTTCAGGAAACACCATACACTTCTCCCGAGTGGTCTGTTGGCAATTTACATCCCGCCCATCAGCATAACAAGGCTCCCAGTTCTCCATGGCCTGTCCTGCCTTTCTGGATTTTACACTTTTTTCAGATGGCCCTTTTGACCGGGGGGAAGTGAGACTTCATTGTAGTGCAGATTTCCTTTGCAAGCTTGCTTGGTTGGCCAAAAAGGGCGTATGCGTTTTTTCCTGAATATATTCAGGAAAAAACGCATACGCCCTTTTTGGCCAAGTGCATCATTGTGGACGTTCTGCCTCTTTTCCTATGCTTTCAATGCAATTCCAGTCTACCTCCTGAAATCGGTTTCCTGCAATTCTGCCCCGCTTTCAAGTCCTCTTGGCAGCCTTACTTCAGTCTATTTTTGGACGATAGCTGTCATTTATAACTCTGCAGGTTTGTGAATTACAGTGCCCCTGAGCTCCTTTCTTCAACTCGCTTTCTTGTGAGCTGGCCGCAACACCGCAGGATGGCTTCAGGCCCTAATCTGGTTCCGGCACGGCACGCTGAGCCTTTGGTTAATTCCTCTTCCTGGTGGGAAATGAGAGTTAAATTTGCCCGTCCAGACACCTCCAGCTAGCCTCTCATTGGTTCTCGCTATTCCTGTTCATCTTCCGCAGAAATTGCAAACTGGGCCAAACAGGAGGTTAAAGGGACTGACTCTCCAAGTGGGGGAGAGTGTTAGTAAAGCGTCTGGAATGTTGCACCCGAGTACCAGGGGAGGAAAACTGAGACATATTTGAACACGTCTCCCGATCACATGGTTGATCATACTCTGGGTTCCACATGCATGTTTTAGCTGAAGGAAGAATACCTTAAACCTGGGTAGTTGAAACCCGTGGAATGGGTACCATGCAATATGACTTCAAAGGGTCTTCATTTGCTCACCGAACCTCTCCAATCCTATCACTGCTGCGTTTATGCCCCTGTACACATGCTTGATTCTCTTTCGGAGACATAGCAATCCATAGGTTTTAAGATACTTACTAGTCAGGTACATTCTTAGGCGTTTAATATGCGGTGTTGAGTCCATTTCGTTGAGCAAGGAGTAGCTCTTGTCTATTCCATATTTGGCTTAAGGAACTTTATCTGTGCTCATTTCAATCTCTGGTTTTATGCAGCACCCCAACTCACCTTTACCCTTAAGCAAGCATAAGTTGGTTTTCTAAATTTGAGACCCTGTTCTGTTCTGTAATTCAGTTCCTGTGTAGCCAAGTTTACATTCCGTGTATTACTGATATCTTATGATGTTTCTTTTTCTGTGTGACTTATTTCAGTTAGAATCATCATACCTGAATCCACTCATTGTGCTGCTAAGGGCCTGATGACATAGATTTCATTGCTGAGTGATATTGCTTTGTAAGTAAATACCACAACTTCTTTATCCATTTTTCACTTTCTGCGATGTTGAACTTGTACTGTAAACGAGGTTCTTGTAAACAGAGCCGTTCCAAACTTTGGGGTGGCTGTGTCTTTTTGATTTTAATTTCCCTAAGCTATAGGACCATAAGTGGAAGTGCCCTAGGCTCTGTTGCTTTGTTTTTTAGATGTTTCAGGAAACACCATACACTTCTCCCGAGTGGTTGTTGGCAATTTACATCCCGCCCATCAGCATAACAAGGCTCCCAGTTCTCCATGGCCTGTCCTGCCTTTCTGGATTTTACACTTTTTTCAGATGGCCCTTTTGACCGGGGGGAAGTGAGACTTCATTGTAGTGCAGATTTCCTTTGCAAGCTTGCTTGGTTGGCCAAAAAGGGCGTATGCGTTTTTTCCTGAATATATTCAGGAAAAAACGCATACGCCCTTTTTGGCCAAGTGCATCATTGTGGACGTTCTGCCTCTTTTCCTATGCTTTCAATGCAATTCCAGTCTACCTCCTGAAATCGGTTTCCTGCAATTCTGCCCCGCTTTCAAGTCCTCTTGGCAGCCTTACTTCAGTCTATTTTTGGACGATAGCTGTCATTTATAACTCTGCAGGTTTGTGAATTACAGTGCCCCTGAGCTCCTTTCTTCAACTCGCTTTCTTGTGAGCTGGCCGCAACACCGCAGGATGGCTTCAGGCCCTAATCTGGTTCCGGCACGGCACGCTGAGCCTTTGGTTATTTCCTCTTCCTGGTGGGAAATGAGAGTTAAATTTGCCCGTCCAGACACCTCCAGCTAGTCTCTCGTTGGTTCTCGCTATTGCTGTTCATCTTCCGCAGAAATTGCAAACTGGGCCAAACAGGAGGTTAAAGGGACTGACTCTCCAAGTGGGGAGAGTGTTAGTAAAGCGTCTGGAATGTTGCACCCGAGTACCAGGGGAGGAAAACTGAGACATATTTGAACACGTCTCCCGATCACATGGTTGATCATACTCTGGGTTCCACATGCATGTTTTAGCTGAAGGAAGAATACCTTAAACCTGGGTAGTTGAAACCCGTGGAATGGGTACCATGCAATATGACTTCAAAGGGTCTTCATTTGCTCACCGAACCTCTCCAATCCTATCACTGCTGCGTTTATGCCCCTGTACACATGCTTGATTCTCTTTCGGAGACATAGCAATCCATAGGTTTTAAGATACTTACTAGTCAGGTACATTCTTAGGCGTTTAATATGCGGTGTTGAGTCCATTTCGTTGAGCAAGGAGTAGCTCTTGTCTATTCCATATTTGGCTTAAGGAACTTTATCTGTGCTCATTTCAATCTCTGGTTTTATGCAGCACCCCAACTCACCTTTCCCCTTAAGCAAGCATAAGTTGGTTTTCTAAATTTGAGACCCTGTTCTGTTCTGTAATTCAGTTCCTGTGTAGCCAAGTTTACATTCCGTGTATTACTGATATCTTATGATGTTTCTTTTTCTGTGTGACTTATTTCAGTTAGAATCATCATACCTGAATCCACTCATTGTGCTGCTAAGGGCCTGATGACATAGATTTCATTGCTGAGTGATATTGCTTTGTAAGTAAATACCACAACTTCTTTATCCATTTTTCACTTTCTGCGATGTTGAACTTGTACTGTAAACGAGGTTCTTGTAAACAGAGGCCGTTCCAAACTTTGGGGTGGCTGTGTCTTTTTGATTTTAATTTCCCTAAGCTATAGGACCATAAGTGGAAGTGCCCTAGGCTCTGTTGCTTTGTTTTTTAGATGTTTCAGGAAACACCATACACTTCTCCCGAGTGGTTGTTGGCAATTTACATCCCGCCCATCAGCATAACAAGGCTCCCAGTTCTCCATGGCCTGTCCTGCCTTTCTGGATTTTACACTTTTTTCAGATGGCCCTTTTGACCGGGGGGAAGTGAGACTTCATTGTAGTGCAGATTTCCTTTGCAAGCTTGCTTGGTTGGCCAAAAAGGGCGTATGCGTTTTTTCCTGAATATATTCAGGAAAAAACGCATACGCCCTTTTTGGCCAAGTGCATCATTGTGGACGTTCTGCCTCTTTTCCTATGCTTTCAATGCAATTCCAGTCTACCTCCTGAAATCGGTTTCCTGCAATTCTGCCCCGCTTTCAAGTCCTCTTGGCAGCCTTACTTCAGTCTATTTTTGGACGATAGCTGTCATTTATAACTCTGCAGGTTTGTGAATTACAGTGCCCCTGAGCTCCTTTCTTCAACTCGCTTTCTTGTGAGCTGGCCGCAACACCGCAGGATGGCTTCAGGCCCTAATCTGGTTCCGGCACGGCACGCTGAGCCTTTGGTTATTTCCTCTTCCTGGTGGGAAATGAGAGTTAAATTTGCCCGTCCAGACACCTCCAGCTAGCCTCTCATTGGTTCTCGCTATTCCTGTTCATCTTCCGCAGAAATTGCAAACTGGGCCAAACAGGAGGTTAAAGGCGCTGACTCTCCAAGTGGGGAGAGTGTTAGTAAAGCGTCTGGAATGTTGCACCCGAGTACCAGGGGAGGAAAACTGAGACATATTTGAACACGTCTCCCATTCACATGGTTGATCATACTCTGGGTTCCACATGCATGTTTTAGCTGAAGGAAGAATACCTTAAACCTGGGTAGTTGAAACCCGTGGAATGGGTACCATGCAATATGACTTCAAAGGGTCTTCATTTGCTCACCGAACCTCTCCAATCCTATCACTGCTGCGTTTATGCCCCTGTACACATGCTTGATTCTCTTTCGGAGACATAGCAATCCATAGGTTTTAAGATACTTACTAGTCAGGTACATTCTTAGGCGTTTAATATGCGGTGTTGAGTCCATTTCGTTGAGCAAGGAGTAGCTCTTGTCTATTCCATATTTGGCTTAAGGAACTTTATCTGTGCTCATTTCAATCTCTGGTTTTATGCAGCACCCCAACTCACCTTTCCCCTTAAGCAAGCATAAGTTGGTTTTCTAAATTTGAGACCCTGTTCTGTTCTGTAATTCAGTTCCTGTGTAGCCAAGTTTACATTCCGTGTATTACTGATATCTTATGATGTTTCTTTTTCTGTGTGACTTATTTCAGTTAGAATCATCATACCTGAATCCACTCATTGTGCTGCTAAGGGCCTGATGACATAGATTTCATTGCTGAGTGATATTGCTTTGTAAGTAAATACCACAACTTCTTTATCCATTTTTCACTTTCTGCGATGTTGAACTTGTACTGTAAACGAGGTTCTTGTAAACAGAGCCGTTCCAAACTTTGGGGTGGCTGTGTCTTTTTGATTTTAATTTCCCTAAGCTATAGGACCATAAGTGGAAGTGCCCTAGGCTCTGTTGCTTTGTTTTTTAGATGTTTCAGGAAACACCATACACTTCTCCCGAGTGTCTGTTGGCAATTTACATCCCGCCCATCAGCATAACAAGGCTCCCAGTTCTCCATGGCCTGTCCTGCCTTTCTGGATTTTACACTTTTTTCAGATGGCCCTTTTGACCGGGGGGAAGTGAGACTTCATTGTAGTGCAGATTTCCTTTGCAAGCTTGCTTGGTTGGCCAAAAAGGGCGTATGCGTTTTTTCCTGAATATATTCAGGAAAAAACGCATACGCCCTTTTTGGCCAAGTGCATCATTGTGGACGTTCTGCCTCTTTTCCTATGCTTTCAATGCAATTCCAGTCTACCTCCTGAAATCGGTTTCCTGCAATTCTGCCCCGCTTTCAAGTCCTCTTGGCAGCCTTACTTCAGTCTATTTTTGGACGATAGCTGTCATTTATAACTCTGCAGGTTTGTGAATTACAGTGCCCCTGAGCTCC